>NC_061116.1:99415696-99715696 GCF_002878395.1 Capsicum annuum | reverse complement strand
AAACTGGCGAACGGTTCTACTAACCCTAAGGACCTGGCTGAGGATAGTCTTTGAATCTATGATCTAGATTGACACATCCAAAACAAATACCACTGCCCGCTCAGTAAATACCCTGATGATGCTTGCCATAAGTCTGGCAAAGAAGATAGGTACGGGAACTGCTAACACTGCCTTGAGACTTAAAGCCTAGCGGTCTATCTCTATTACCATCTCTGAACTTAGGAGCTAGAGCACTAGCTAAAGAAAGAGCTGGAACTGCTGACTTAGGACAAAATTGTGAATGGTTTTCTCCTTCTTATTTGGGTTGATCAAAGTTAAAACTACCTTTCCTTGCTTTCTTATTTCACTTCTCCCTCATCTTAATATTTTGCTCTTGTATCTGTTAATCATGGGTCCTAAGCCTAGCTATGTTCATGTCACTATTAAATATCATAGAACAGTACTCATTGACTATACTATCATTTACCCTAGAAACAAACTTACTCATGTTAGCCCTGCTATTAGCAACCACATAAGGAGCATATCTGGATTATTGAGTAAACATAACAGAATACTCTTTCACTGTCATGCTAAACGGTGCTCATGTCCCTAAAGGACCACAAGCTAACCCATGTCTAATATATGTACCTGTATACTATATGATATACTGTATAAATGCAGAAATATAGGATAAAAGGCCATATAGTTCAAAACTAAGACTTGATAGCTGATAAAACATAACATTTGGATGGGGTATGAAACACCCAAAATAATATAAATAAATTGTCTAAACATACTATAGTCTTAAAAGCCTCTAACTGAATGAACTTTCTGAATAAGGCGTTGATGGGATATGTCCCCAACTAACTCCAACTTATAAATTAATTAATGAGATAATAAAGTAATGGTTATGTCCTGGAAGGATGAGAAATCACTACTAACTCTGACTGCTGAGACTGGAATGCTACTGATGCTCTAGATATCGTGCTTCTGAACATATGGTACAAAACACTATATCGCAGATGTGTCAGTACATTTGAATGTACTGGTATGCATGTGAGGTGGGATGAATGCAAAAGGTTTCACATACATGAACTATACTAACTAACTGTATAACATGAATGTGAGAATACATGCATGACTACGTAATAACTATAACTGAGTTTGTGATAACATGAATATTGAGTCTGAGTACTGATAACATGAGATACTGATATATGTATAACTGAAATAACTGATACTAAGTGACTGTATCTTATAGTCTAGGTTTTGATAGAACTAGCTGAGTTTTGTACTATTCTGAGTTGACTATATCTGACAGTCCTACATTCGATAGAACTATATGAGTTCTATTATTAAGAATGAATGATTGTATCTGACAGTCCTGATCTGTAACTAAAACTATAGGAAGTAGTCATCTAATCAACATTTCCCTAATACGCATTATGGTTGCGTTGTGGTCCAATTTGTAATCCCAATTGGAAGGGTGTCAATACCGCACCACTAGTAGGGACAATCTTTGAGTAACGATTATATAATAGGTGAATCTAGTGAGAACGGTGGGAACCCTCATATAACAGGTTAAGCCACCTCATCTACACTCATATAATAGGCTATGATATCTCAACCTATCATGGCTACGCAGTTCTGGAAAGCAAGGATTACTTTTAAGAATCACACCCTCATATACCAGTTGGGTTCCCATTCTTGGGTTCACTCGGTGCTAATTTCTAATCCCATCTGGATACACACTGAACATGATTAACTAAACTGACTAGATTAATTCAACTGAGGTTTGTTGACTGATGGAATACTACTTAGATTACTGAATTTCTGACGTTTCTAAGATTATTGAGTTTACTGAGTTTTCCTGAGTTATATGGCTGACTGAATTTCTATGAATATGACTTGAGAGTTTCTTTAAAATATGACACTAGATTTAGCCACACATCTAATTGTCGGGTACAAGTACCCCCTAGACTCGATAGCATGAAACTGACAAATTATGACTTTTTTGAATACATGACCAATATCGACAATCCATAATATAATAAGATGGGGATTTTATAAAGTACAAGTACTAAAGAACCACAATGGCTACACATATATCCCTAATTCATTGACTAAGACATTTCATGAAACACTTAACATGCATGTACTTGTACATGAATGGGGATTTCATATTATCAAAGTAGAATGACACTTTTCCTTCACATGGGTATTTAATCAAACACATGGGAAGAATGCTTTGGTTATACAATCATCAACACATCTAAAAATCATGGACACATCCATCAACATGTAAATTTAAGGATTTATCATGATTATTATGTAAACCATCACATCCTAGGGTCAATAATTAAAACATATAATGTAAACATGAATCAAAACCCCACAACATCATGAACATGAATTTCAATTCAATTTAAATCATGAAAATTCATACATATACAAATCATAGATTTTGAAAAGAGATTCTTGAGCTTCATGGGTCAAAGGGTCTCATGAATCAACACATGACATACATAGGTTGTGAGTTTCTTGAAGTTCTTGGACTTGAAGAACTTAAATCTCTTAGTTTCTTGAAGAAGTATTTGGATCTTGTTCTTGAGGATAATCTTTGAGAGGAAACCCTAATTTGATATTGCGGATGAATAATAAACTTATGATCCTTGATCTGATATTATTTGGGGTTAAAATGGGTAGAAAAAGACCCAAATACCCTTTTAAAATGCCTTTAAAATATCTGAATAGAGTATGCGATGGTCCATTACTAGGTTAATGGTCCGTCGGTCCTAACCACCGCACCTGGGTAGAATAGGGGTTCACTGCCTCTTTTGCGATGGCTTGGACGATCGTCCATCGCTAGCTCGAGTCATCGCTCTTAGGCAGAAGGTGGTCTCACTACCTTACTGTGATGGTTTGTTGCTAGTTCGACGGTCCATCGGCGCTAACCATCACACCTGGGCTGTTTTGACTGCCTTTTGTATTTCATCCATAACTTTCTCTTTCGATGTCGTATTTTGACGAAATTGGTATCGTTGGAAAGATAATAAAATTTACCAAATGATAAAAAGTTAAAATCTTACAAATTCTATGTGTACAAAAATGGATTAATATTTTAATGTAATTTTCAATATTCTTGGAATGATTTCAAGCTAGGTAGAAGTACGGGGTATTAAAACATCTCTCCCGTGAGAACATTTGTCCTCGAATCAGACTAGGTGATATGGTAGAAGATAATCTGACGTACATACCAAAAATGAACAACTGGAACATGATCTCATGACTTACATGACTGATAACTAAATATATCATACCAAACATGCATATCTGATGCATGTGTAACTGATTTATGAATTCATAACTTAGGATTATGATGAACTAAGGTACTTATAATTAGAATGCATGTCTGATGCATGATTATATAACTGAAATAGTACATGAATGCATGGCTGAAGATGCAATGGTATTTAATACCAAGTTTATAATGGAATACTGAACATCAAATGGATATCAAGCTTATCACTGAAATCTGAACATGAAACTGAAATACTTTAGGAGATCTATTACCTTAAGCTTGATTTGAGTTAGCAGAGAAGCGGTGAGGATACTTGGTATGCATGTCTTCTTTTTGTTCCCAAGCAGCTCACTCATCTAACTGATTCTGCCATAGAACTTTGACTAGAGGAACTTTTTTATTCCTCAGTCTTCAAGTTTGATAGTCTAGGATTTTGACTGGAATCTCTACATAAGAAAAGTTATTCTGAACATCTATGCTCTTAATAGGGTCTACAACTACTGGGTCACCTATGAATTTCTTGATCAAAGAGATATGTAAGACTTGATGAACTGAGGCTAGATATGATTTCGAACTCATAGGCTACCTTGCCTAGACAACTGAGAATTTTGAAGGGAATTATATATTGGAGACTGAGCTTTCCCTTCTTGCTTTATCTCTTCACTCTGTTCATAGGAGAGATCCTTGCATAGACATAATCACCCATCTTGAACTCAAGATCTTTTCTGCGCATGTTCGCATAAGACTTCTGTCATTTTGGCCAACCCATAGGGTTTTTTCTTTCTTTTCCCTCTTGCATATTGGTTTGTGAGATTGGATTACTTGTCAAGGTTCATCGTGACAAGTGTCATCAGGACCTATAGATTTTGGGTCATGATACGATACCCATACTACACCAATTTCTTCTTGTCCAAATATGAAATCAAAAACCTCAAGTGTGTCCCGCTTAAAAAAATAATATTTTTGAGATCGAACATTTGTACTTGCTCAAGTAAACACAAACCTCAAGAAATTGGTGAAGACCAAGATAATTTGGGTCTAAACTGAAGCCCTCAATCTATTTGGGGGTTTGGGTCAAGAACTAAGAAATTCATGATGAAATGGATGAAATGTTACCTTATATGAAAAGATACTCTTTATAATAGTTGTTTATGAATCTCCGAAGTCACCCAAAAGACTCAATTTCGAGTTATCTAACTCATTAGGGATTTTTCTTTCAAGAGAGTGGGTGAGAATTTTTCAAGACGTGGACGAAAGGGTCCTTTTATATGCATTCTAACTAAATAGAAGTTGAAATCACAACATGCAAACCACAATCTCACTTTATCATGTCAGAACCGAATGTTACGATTGAAATACACCCTAGTGCCATCAAAATAACCTTCTTCACACTGAGGTAAGATTAGAAGCCTAGGGGGTGTGATTGCCATGGCACCAAACATCAGCTGAAAGTTTAAACTTGGAATTTCCAAGTTTTCCCTAAGCCTCAGGACTCATTAGGAATACGCTATACACAAATGAGCTATGCAACCATACTAAATTCGATGTTTTCAATTCAATGATGAAGTAAGATTTTTCATCCAAAGTCATTTTGACCAAATATATGTCCAACGACAACATTTCTAATTTTCCAACATTCTAACCAATAGGTCAAAATAAGCTCGGGTGCCTTATGACCCAAAACAAGTATATAACTAGCCTAAAATCGATATGTTGGAGTTGTTGTTGCATTCATAATTTACATCAATATCATTTTACTGAAGTTTTTATCTGATGGTCATTTTGAATTAGCGAAGACTTCTTAATAGGAAACTAACTCTAAACACCAAACAAACGGCCCAGTAACCAAATTATTAGTCCTAGGAAGTCATAAATGACTTGGGAAAGCTATGTAAAATCACTTAGAATAAAAACATGAAAATTAGCTAGAGGGTCATGACATACTCTCTCTTCTTGGAGATTATCTGAGAAGTTATACTCAGAGCATGCAGGCCCAGAACCTTATCCTTTTGAGCTTTTGAGATCATTTTATCAATTGGCTTTTACGAATGAATGTATTTTTAGTAGTGGATATTGTAATAACCCTTAGGTCATTTCCTCAATTTTCATGCTTTTCTAGCATTTTAAGCTCTCCTACAACAGCTATAAGTCCTTTATAACTTGCCGAAACAATCAGTTCAGTGATTGAATAGTTTATTTGGATTTTAGAATTATTTCCCTATTTGGGTGTTTTCACTATTTAGGTCTTGTTCTCTGACCAAAACTCCTAGTACAGACCTTGGATGAGAATTTTGACAACATCATCAGCTTTAAAATGTTGAATATAGGGTAGGTAGACCTTTGTTTCAGGTCCCGTGGCACCCGACCATATTTTGAACTATTGGTCGGAAAGTTGAGAAATTAGGAATTTGGGTGTGGAACTCATAGTTTGGTGAAACGACCTCATATGGATGTTGTGAATCCACCATCTATCTAGACTGTTGAATTTTGTATGGTTACATAGTTCATTTGCATATACGGGGTTCGATTTAAATACTGAGGCATTGGTAGAGACTTGGAAGGATTCCAAGTCTTTAGTTTTTCATCTATTCTCTTGTCTATCTCAAGCCAAGGGGTAGTTCGATCGTACACCTACATATCATGATATAGATATCTAATTACCTAGATGGGGTACCCTATTTTGTGAATTAGCCCAGTCTTCACCCTTTTCTTGAGAGCTAGAACCCTAAAAGAGAGGCAAAGGGTAGGATTTAGTTTATAGATGCTTTGGGGGAGATTAGTTACCCATTATTTTGTGATTTTTCTTTGAATATATGGTAAGTTTCCTTCAATTTATTTATAAAATCTTAGAAATTAGGGCTTTAAAATCATAAACTTTGAGGGTAGATTTGAGGACCGATTTGTTCTTTGTTTGTGCTCGACTTCAAACACAACTTCCTTGTCCTTCGAGGGACCTCATGATAGTTTTAATTTTTTGATTCTGTTAGCAGGCCCACAGGCCTGTTCTTGGCCCAAATTCTTACAAGACCCATTATATGGTAATATGGGTCTCATTTGAATCTTAATAATACTTATATTATGATTTTGATAGTGTAGAGGTATTTTGGGATCGTGAAGTGAAGACAGACATTTGCAGATGATTCAAGGATTTATGGTTTGACTTTAAGGTAGGCTTATGTCTACTCTTCTTTGTAAGATGATGCATGTTAAATATTATATTTGAATGTTAATGTTAATATTTATTACAAATAGAATGACTTTGTTTTGATTATTGTAGTTTGGGGATTAGATGATTGTTTTAATCTATAAGGTTAAACGTTTATTACTCTTTTAGAATCCTATTGCCTTTCCCATAGATTGAACTAATCCGTAGGATGGACATATTGTAATGTTATCTTTGGGAGGTGATTTAAGTAGTGGAATTATGTTTAGTATAATTAACCTTATTTGGATTATTTTTGTGATCTTGAAATCATAATTTAGGTGGAGTTGACTTAATTGGTCATGTTCCAAGTAGAACTCCAATCTTCGGATTAATTAATTGAAGAGACTCCATACTTCTACTACCAAAAGGACATTCAATCTAGTACTACAATGATTACACGGAATGCAAGTTTCATCACCAAATATGCAACTCATGCTTATTGCATAATACAAGTCATTATTACAAATTACCCACAGTCATCAAACATTTTCCCTCACAACAAGAGAGTTACCAATAAACACTCATATAAATACAATTTATAACATAATGGGTACAAGAATCAAGTTATGCTCACTCTCACAATGAATTCACAAGTTACACGTAATGAACCATAGGCTTTCCCTTAGTGTAGCACTCTACTAATATTAAAATGATGAAGCTTAGGATCAAATAGCTCTTTTCCATATTGTAATGTAGGATAAGGGACGAGTAGGAAATATTTAGGCTTAATGGTGAATATCTTTCCTAAGCGCATTAATACACTACATTATACAATCAATTCAACTGTAACAACCAAATCACACCATTTTTGTGTACCTCGTTCTTTTGTTTTCACCTATCTTATTAAGTTAATTTACATACACTATGGTGGGAGTATTCGATGCACAACTCATTCAATTTGAACAAATTTTTATTCTTTTCATTACTCCCCACCACAACACATAACAATTCTTTTGAATAACAATAACTATCTCTGTGAGGCTTCGCTTTAACTTTTACTTCTTCAATTTCTCAAAATCCATACTCAATTAATTTTATAGTAAAGTTCCTAGGAGCTTTGGATTAAATCAAAGTCTATCAAGAAGGGATTAGGCTACCTATGAGGCTACCAAAGAAAAAACTAAAGGATCAATGGGGCTTACTAGGATTAAGCACAAAAGGGTAGGTCAAATAAAAGGTAAAAACAAGGCTATCAATATGTGAAATAAAACTAGAAATAAAAAAAAAACTATGTGAAATAAAACTAGAAATAAAAAAAAAACATACCAATATAACTTGTGTTGCCTCACAAGCAATGTCAGATTAAGTGTCATGACATGAACCAATTATGACTTAGTCATTATATTTCCTTTTTTTTCTCACACTTGGTCTCCATTTTTTTATTTTTTCACCCCTCTTGGGTGTGAACTCCCAAGGGCAATAGATTTTTCAACTTCATCCTTTTTAGGCTCACTAATTTGTATTATATCGGGCTATGGTGGTTGTGGCTTAGGCAGCTCAATGAGGTAGTCCGAAGAGGTGTTTGGCAAACTAACCACACCATACTTGTCCCCTTTAATTACTGTAACCATGCACATGTATTTATAGTGGTATAATGTCTAAAGTGCTTTGTAAACTTTAAATACCACCTTTTCATCCTCCAACTTCATTATGAGATTACCTTCTCTAACATCAATTAAAGCTTCTCTTGTTTCAAGTCAACATAAATAACAAATTTACCAACCTTTATGAAGACATCCTCAATAATTCCTTCTGGGCGAGCAATGATCCCATTCGCCAATTGCGGTAACACAGGGCTTGGTCTAGGTTTCCCTAAGTGCAAAGTGTTGAACAAGGAGAGGGGAAACAACTTGATACTTTTTCCTAAGTCACTCAGTTCATGGACCACTTTACTACTCCCAATTTGAATAAGGAGATTAAACTTCCCTAGATCCTTTAGTTTTGTAGGGATTTTTTGTGTCACCATAGAGCTACACTCCTCAGTGAGTGTTATCGCCTTCACATCCTATAGCTTTACCTTATTAGCAACCATATCTCTTAAGTACTTAGCTTACTTAGGCATACCCTGCAAAATATTTAACAAAGATAAATTAATGTGAAGCTCTTTGAACGTGTCAAAGAACTTCTTAAAATATGTATCCTCCTTTGCTTTTTTATGCTTGTGTGGGAAACAAGAAACAACCTCTCTAATTCTTTAGAGGTAAAGGTATAGACTGCGTACACTTTTCCCTCCCAGACCCCACTTTATGGGAATAGAATGGGTTTGTTTTGGATTTTCTGTATCTACTGGCAAATAACCTTGAGGATAGGTATTCAGTGTCTGTTGGAACTTCCCAAACTACAACTCTAAGCTTTTTGTGTCCGCTTACTAATTCTTTAATTCTACTTTTTGAATTTTCATGTCCGCAGCCATTTGCGCTTGACCAGCTAAAAATTATTTTATTATCTCCTCCATATTGCTATTTTACTGATTTGGTGGAGCCAGTTGCTGTGGGGCGTTCTATGTCTGAATTAGTGGCTGGGTCTACTACTTCTTGTTGTAGGCGTTTTCATAGTTCTGTATTTAAGCATTTCCCATGAACATTACTAATTATAGATTGGCCTCACACATACCCGCTGAATGACCATTATTAATATAAATATCACACCACCTGCCGCTTGTTGGATTACATTAACTATGGCTGCATGTTGTGCTACTCAAAACTTTAAATTTCTCAGTTGATTTTCCACCGTAGAGATCTTAGAAGATATCATAGTAAATTGGTCAACCTCCAATACCCCAACAATTCTCTTCAAGGCATTTCTAGAATTTGAATTCCAGTTGGGATTCTTTTAAGCTATCCAGTTCAATAAAGTGTACAGCTCATCATAAGTCATCTCAAAGATCTTGACTAACTACACTTGAATCTAAGAATTTTTTTTTATTATGGTCAAGAGCCACTACAAAATTATGAGCCAATACCTCATTGGACTGTTGATGGTGTTGACAATTTTGAAGAAGTACCTTGAAACGCTCCTAAGCATGGTAAAAATTCTCGTATGGCTTCTGTTTAAAGCACACAATCTCACTATGAAATCTCGCAATCTTGCCAGATAGGAAAAATCTAATGAAGAATTATTTTTGTGCCATGACATCCTATGTGTGATTGAATTTGTCGGCTCCATATTCAACCACTTTTTTGCTTCCACCAACAGTGAAAAGGGGAACAGTGTCATCCTCACATAGTCTTTCTTCACACACATAGGTATGAATGTGTCGCTGATTTCTAAAAAATTTCACAAGTAGACCTATAGATCTTCATGTGAAAGCCCTATGAACTATCCACTGCTAATCAAAAGTTGTACCTTATTCTGTTTGAGCTTAAAGTTGCCTCCAGCTACTGACTTCTGAAAAAGGGAGGTCAATTTTATTGGAAGTTGGATTGCTTTTCTACTTTGTTAATGGAAAAATTGCTCAGGTTTCCTGATATCTTGCTATCTTACTACTTTGTAAACCTATTTCCTGCAAATACACAACCAAGACCAAGCATCAAAACACCAAAGAAATCTAAAAGTAAAACTACAAATAAAATAGTGTTCAAATTACAAGTCCCCAGAAATGGCGCCAAAAAATAATAGTGCCAAAGCACACACGCAAGTGTTTGTATTCTACCAAGTAATATATTGGCCTTAAATAAAGTTGAATATCGATCCCACAGGGACTTGTTCAAACAACTATTTAGTTTCAGTTCACAATTTAGATTCAATTGGTGCAAGAGTAACCAAAAATAAATTATAAGAGTTATAACTAATTATAAAGTAAACAATGCATAAAGTAAAGGTCTTTAGACAATCAATAGGAAAAATTCTAGGGTTAAATCACCTCGTACAATCATACTATGTTATTGAACTTCATTTGTTAATTTACTTATCTTGCATGTTGATTTGAAGGGTCAATTGGATGATCATGGTCTCCCAACCTCGAATTGTTTACTTATTTTAGACATTTACACTACATCATTGAGTGGGGATACAATAATTAAATTAAGTTCATTAAGCTATCATCTTATATTTGAATCAAGTATGGCTTCTAGGTGCATTCTAGTCCTAGATGCTAATTTGAATTCCTTATTTCATAAAAGAATGAGAACCCTACTTTGTTTATCCCAACGTTCAACTCCCTATTCCCTCTACCGAGATCACAAGGTTTAAAACATGTGTATTCTAAGGGTGATAAATCCTCAAAATAATTAAAACAAGAATAAAAAAGCAACCCATTATCATAAGCAAATTAAAAGAAATCAATTTAAAATAATAGTAGTTAAGTTCACGGCTTTAAAACCGGAAAGGGAGTTTTTAGCCTGTCATAGCCATAATCAAAATACAAATAATTGTATGAATTATTAAAACCATAAAGAAACTAAATTTAAGAATGAAAACTTAAAAATAATATTGTGGTAGCCTCCAATATTGTCCAAGCCGATCTAGGTGTTCTAAGATTTCCAAAACAAATTTTAACACACTATATTTATTAGAAAACAATCATAAATGGCATAGGATTAGGTTTTCATGCTATCCTTTTTATAACTGGGTATAAATTTCCCATTTTTGATGATCATCGCGTTGCGCAAAGGTGTCTATCGCTATAAGCCTGCGATGCGGTGTGATCGCATTGATTTTTTAGAAGTGAAAATTGCTGATTTGCCCATTACTATAATTTAACATTCCCTCCATCACTATTAGAACCCTATCATAGTGACATACTCCCATGCGTCATATTCTCCTTACGTGGTCTTATGCTTTCATCAGTTTACTCAAAGCTTTTGTATGATATTTTCAATTACTTTAAGGCTAGTAAATACTTCAAATATCATTAGAATCATCTCACCAATCCACCTATAATATTACACACCTCGAATTAAAGCTCAAAATAACACAACTATGACGATTATGAACTAGCAACTCCAGCTAGAATGCTAGTTTTCTAGTCTAGACTTTAAATGCTCAAATTGAACCCAAAGTGATGTGAAAACACCATCAAACATTATAAGAACATACTTGGACACTATTATACATATTTATATACTTATCAACATATAATGTACTTGAATCATCCTTAAAATAAGTCTAAATAGGCTAGAATAGCAATGCTAGCATGCATAAATACACCCAACATCACCTATTCATGTATCTACCCCTTTAAGAGATTTTTTTAGTAGTGGATTAGGTTTGACAATATATTGTTGTGACCTTTTGTGGCCTTGGGACTTTTGTAGATTTAATTGTGTTAGATATGGTTAATTTTGATGTTATTTTGGGTATGTACTGGTTTGCTCCTTATTATGTTTTCTTATAATGTTTCATTAAGATCGTGACTTTAGCTTCACTGGGTGTGCTATGTATTTCTTTTAAGGGTGTGCTTTATTCGGGTCCTAAATCATATCTTATGTTCAGAATCATAGATTGGTTAAGATGGGATATTTGTCTTATTTGTCTTATATTTATGACACTAGTGTAGTGTCACCTCCTTCTTTGGATTTTGTTTCTGTTACTGATGATTTCATGGATATATTTTATACCAATATGCCTAGAATTCCTCGAGATTGTGATATTGATTTTGCTACTGATGCTGAGTTGGGCACTAAGCCTATTTCTATTCTTTCTTATTAGATGGCCCCACTCGAGTTGAAAGAATTAAAGGATCAGTTACAGGAGTTGTTAAATAAGGGATTTATCTAACCTAGTGTATTTCCTTGGGTGCGCCTGTCTTATTTGTATAGAAGAAAGATAGGTCTATGCATATTTTTATTGATTATTGACATTTAAACAAAGTGACAATTGAGAACAAGTATCCTCTTCCTCATATTGATGATTTATTTTATTATCTTCAGGGTGCTATAATATTTTGAAGATTTGTTAGAGATCCAGTTGAATATTAGATATTTTGATATTCAAAAAAATAGCTTTTTGGACACTATATGGTCATTATGAGTTCTTGGTCATATCTATTGGATTGATCAATGCCCTTGCTACATTTATGGAGTTAATAAATAGGTGTTTTAGTCGTATCTCAAATCCTTTGTTATTGGATTCATAGATGATATCTTGGTTTAATCTAAGAGTGAGGTTGAGCATGAGAAGCATTTGTAGATTGTTCTTCGGAGATTAAGGGATGAGAAGTTGTATGCTATGTTCTCCAAGTGTGAGTTTTAGTTAAAGTCTATTTCTTTCTTGAGTCATATGGTGAAAAAAAATTGTACTATGATTGATCCAAGAAAGGTTGCAGCAGTTCGTTATTGGGATAGACCTACTTTGCCTATTGAGAATTAAAGTTTTATATTTTTTGCTGGTTATTATCAATGTTTTATAGAGGTTTTCTCTTCTATTGAAGCCCCATTGACAAAGTTGACTTAGAAGATGATTTTTATTCAGTGGTTTGATGCTTGTGAGGTAAGGTTTAAAAAGCTCAAAGATGCATTAACTTCAGGTTTTATTTTGGCACTGCCCAAGGAGGGTGTGGATTTTATCATCTTTTGTGATTCTTTAGGTATTAGGTTAGGTGTTGTGTTAATGCATGAGGGTAAGGTGATTGTGTACGCTTCTTATCGGTTGAAGTCCCATGAGAGGAATTTTCCTACCCATGATTTGTAGTGGTGTGCGGTTGATTTACTTCTAAGTTATGGAGGCAGTACTTGTATGGAGTCCATTGTGAGATTTTCTCGAATCATCGTAGCCTTCAGTACTTTTTCACCCAATGAGATCTTAATATAAGGCAGTGTGATTGACTTTAGTTGCTTAAGGACTATGACTTAACTATTCTCTATCAACTGGGCAATAATAATATGGTTGTGGTGTTTCTGCGGTATGGGGTGATTGGAATAGTTCCCAATTCATTATGATTCATTTTGTGTGATATTGTTGTTTTTGGTGGCTCCGAAAGCGTTATTATTGACTTATGTTGTTATCTTTTCATTCGGATGATGGATGATTAAACGAACTGTTCTAGTAAATTCAAAATGTTGATTTTAGGGTGGAAACATGTTTGGTTTAGTTTTGTGGCTTTTAAATCTTATTTTTACCATTGGTATGGAAATTGTGATTTCAGGTTTTGGGGGTCAAATTTGTGAAAATGACATCTTTTCAAAAATTTGACTTTGCCAATGCATCTGGAAAGTAGATTTAAGTAGGGTTACATTGTAATACCCCGTATTTTTGTTCTGGAATTCTAACCATGGTTCTTGCGCATCTAAGCTCTAATCCAAGTGATTCTCATGTGAATACAAGTTTCATGATCATTATCCTAGTCTATGGAGTAGTTTAGAGGTGCAAAATGTTCATAGCAATGACCTAGAATAATGTTGAGCTAAGATCAATTGATTCATCCAAAGTTTGACATTCGATTCCACAAGGGTCAAATTCAAACATGAATATCTCTTAATATACATGGAATTTGTCATCCCAAAACCTATTAAATTGTAGATAATTGAATCATCTTTCCAACGATACCAATTTCATCAAAATCCGACACCCGAGCAAGGAGTTATGCCTTAGCGAAGTAGAGTGCGTCGCCTATCCAATCGCAAATGGCTACTGGAATAGGTGTGCGACAAACAATGCGGTGCATACTTAAATATGTGTGATGAGCACTGCGGCACATACTTAAATGTGTGCGATATGTAATGCGATGCATACCTCGCTTCTAAGTGCTAAAAACACCTCTATATATGTCTATAACAGGAGATTAAACTCCCATAACACCAAAATAAGTTTACTTTGTCTCAAAATCACCAAGAACATTTAATAGGGTTTCAACCTAAAAATTCAAATATCTGAAGATTTAACCATGAGTTTTCAATAATTCTTCAAGATTCGGAATCCCCATTCCGAGGGCTATAAGAAACACTCATTATTTTCACAAATAGAGCCCCAAGTTAAGAGTTCATTCAAAGCGTCAAGTTTAAGGTATGTGGGGTTTTTCAACAAGAACATCCTTTCGTTCTTGTGCCCAAAATTTGTATTATTTTACAAAGATATATGATTTTACATGCTTTGATATGAATTTGAGATAGAAACTATTATCCTACATTCTTGTTCAAAAGACTATTATATTTTTATGATCTCTTGAAGATAAATTTCTTGAGTTTAATGTTAATATCATGTTTGAAGTTGAATCTCCAGATTTTCATATGAATTATACATGTTTGCTACATAAAGTGTGAATCTTGAAATATTTTGCTCAAGTATTGATATATGGGTTATGAACCCTATTTGAAAATTTTAATTTTTGTGAAAGTAATGTGTTATGTATACCTTGAAATTTGAATGATTTGACCTTTTGGTCTTGGAAGAGTTATTTTTGAACTCAAATGAGAAAAGAAATATACATTTTGATTTATTATGAATAAGGGGTAGCATGATGGCTCCCATTGTGAATTGCTAAATTATTTTATGGTGGATTTTCTTTGAAAAGATCTGAGCTAAGTTCGAGAATAGTTTTTACATAGCTGTGTTGGTACTTCTCTTGAACTACGTGCCCCCGTAGGAGTAGGAATTGAGGCTGATTATATATAGTGATCACTAGTTTTTGGATTTGATACTTATAGTCCAACTCCAATGGCAAGGATAGAACGGCTCTCCCCAACATAGGTTGTACATTGGACATCATGTGGCTCACATGGTTTATGTGGGTTATGAGATATCCCAATGTGTGTGTGTATTCTCCTATCTAATATGAAAAGTCTTATTCTTCAATCTGAGATGAAAACATATTTGTTTGAAAGACTGAGTTTGAGAAAGTCATTGTTTTCGATAGATTTAATGAACATATATTCCAAAGAGAATTGTTATGAGATTTGATTGCTTTGATGATTTGGAATTGAGATGGATGTGAATTGAGATTTATTATGATGACTCACATGTTTCACCCGTTATATTTTAATCTCTTATGATTATGATGATTTTAATTTGAGTTAAGTGAGTAATTTATATTAGCATGCATAATTTTATAAACTGTAATGATATTAAGACATTATTTTATATATGTATTGTACCCCCATATTCTCGGTATGTTTTCATAGTACTGACCCACATATTCATATGTGGGCTATATTTTCTTAGAATGTATGTACAAAGTATAGTATATATCTTCAGATCCAATCAGTTCGCGACATCCAATCAGCTGGTGATGAGTCCTTTTGATTCAAGGGCTTCAGTTAGTTATATAGTTTGAGAGTGTTGTATTTTATTTATTCAGTCATACTGAGTTGGGTTACTCGGGTGTCATGACCCGGCTACCTAGAGTCAGTACTAGTAGAGTCTTCATAGACAGTCAGTAGAAGTTGATGTTTTCTGTTTTAGTTTTGGTTGTAAAAGTAGAGTTGTAATCTTATAAATTTAGTTTTGTATCTAACATATTCAGAAAAGAGTTATTTTCCACAGATTTATATAGATTTAAAATTTTTGTTCAGTTTCTTATGAGTTATGCCAGTAGAAGGGTTATCTTGGGGTCACTTGTGATCCTAAGCACCGTGTGACGTCTCGGTATCCAATTTTGATACATTACAAACTTGGAATCAGAGCATAGAGTTCAAGTGTCCTAGGGTGTCTATGAAGTCGTGTCTAGTAGTGTCTTACGAAATGGTATGAAGACGTCTGTACTTTTTTTTAGAGGCTAAAGGGCATTTAGGAAATGGCTCCATTCTTTCAAGTCTTAAATCGTGCTATTGAAAAGTTCTCCAAGAAACTTATACAGATTCTCATCTGACTCTAGTCAGGCCATCTTTTCCTTATTTCTAAGGTATCTGATACAGTTGAGCTTAATTCTTCATAGATTGTTATGGAATTGTAAGAGAGCTACAAAAGTATCCTATCATTACTTTTGACTTTCGAAAAAACTAAAGTGCTTTATCAGGCCTGTAGAAATCATTCACTAAGCCCAAGTTAGATATGCTTTCAAACATCTCCTTATAATCCATAATGATAATCTATACTTCTCTATTTATGTTCTTGAAGTAACATGTTCGGCATGTTCCAGTTCCTCACCAGATAATGCTTTTATAATTGCTAGCAGAAGTTTTAAAAGTTTCATAAAAGCAGCTTAAGAGGAGCCTTCTAGTATGTTAGAAGTCCCTCAGATTTAAAGTTATACCTTTGTTCTTATGAGTTATTTAATTAAGTTAGAGTAAGGTGTATTCTTAGATTGTTGAATGTTGTGTTTCAAGTTTCTATCTATTGTATTAACTAATCTTGTTATCTTTATATTTGTGAAAAATCGAAGTCTAGTGAAGCCGTGTGAGGCCTATTTCGATTCACTAGCGTAGCTGCTTTGTTATTATCTAATTTTCTTGTTCAAAATACCAAACCAAAGTCTAGTGAAGCCGCGTGAGGCCTATTTTGATTCAATAGCAACTTGTTGTTTATCTTGTTATTCTGGTGTTAGTTGAAAGTGTGGACTTCTGTGTAGTGACAGAACTAGTAATGTTTGGTTAAAAGTCTTGTGTTAGTTGAACTTGTGGGTTTAGAAGTGTAGTGGCAAGAATGGTGGTAAGGGTGATTTATTGAATATGTATAGCTGAATTTTAGCTTATGATTGAATTAGTAATGAAGTGATATACCCTTGTTTGTTAGCTCAGTGAAGTTAGAGGAGGAGATTATTAGTTAAGGTGGATTGTTCTTTGCTTGAAGTATGAAAAGAGTTATTGATGGTATTTATTGTGCTAGGAAAGTATAGGTTTTGATGGAAGTACTTAGAGGTTGAGTATTGTTAATTTAGGCTTTCCTTAGATTGCAAGAGGAAGTTTAGTTGAAATTTATAGAGCTATGAAAGTAATTTAGGTGTGAAGATAGGTAAATAGTAATGATGTGAAAAAGGAGGATATGTTAACAGATTATGAATAAGATAGGCTATATGATTATGATCGATTGTCATTGTGTACTAGTTTTTCTTAATGCTATGCTCTATAGTTTTGAAGTAAAAATTGTGTGTGAGATTGGGTTGCAAATCATGTTTAGCTCTATACATTAAGTTTAAACAGTTGATGGTTCAATTGTTGATGCTAGTTATATGGAGGTGATCTAGTAGTCCTGAACATGTATGCAAGAGTATAAGATCATGTTTTCATAATTAAGTATGGTATAGAGGTGTGCCCAAGGTACTATGGGGATGCATTATTTTTTAGGATTATTGCATATTTTATTGTTAGTATTAACGTTGAGTTTCTAGGTGGAGAAAGGCAAGTTAGATTATTTATGATATTCTTGATAGATAAGTTAAGGAGTTATGATTGAAGATGTTGAGCCTTTTTAGTATGATTATTATTCTCATGGTTTGGAAAAAAAATATAAGAATAGTGGTGTGATCTTGGTAGGTTATGATTATGTGATTAGAGATGTAGGTATGGTTACAAATGAGAGTGTTAGTCTTTGATGATGATTATTGAAGCTAGAAAGTTAAAGATGGCATATTGATGGGTTGTTCAAGAATGAAGTTGGTAAGTTCGAAATTAGTTTATTCTTGTGAGTTTAGCATTTATGTGTAGATAATAGAATGATGAAATTATGGCTTAATCTTGAGGATATGGAGTAGACCATCATACTTAGAATACCAGCTTTGACGTAAGGGGGAGATGGTTAGTGAAGAACTAAACCAAGTTTTGAGAATTAGATTGTGATACATGTACATAATGAGTTATGATGAGATAGTGATCCCTTCTTACTCTAGAGTATTCCTTGGATTTCAATCATTACAACATCAAATCCATCACTTGCTTGACAAATCCATTCCACAGGCCTATGCTTATACCTATTATGCGTGCTCAATCTCATTCTCAGCTTCTAGCAAGCACGTAATAGCTTCACTCTGTAATTCAAGTTATCTCTTATGAATCTATGAACTCCAGTCTTATGTTGAATAGCTCATGATAAGTATAAACTCATGTTTAAGAGTATGACCAGTTTTTAAACTCATGATACTAGTGAAGTTCGCATTATATCATTCATGTCCTTAGCTTAGATTTCTTTAATGAATCCATGCCTTTGATATTTTATATCATTTGTGCTTCTGGTTCATATGTGTTAGCCCTTCGATGAACTCTTCCTATGTTAAGATATTGGTAATGATAGTGGATAAGCAATGGTTTATATGTGAGAGAGTTGATGACCCTCATAAAGAAAGATTATTTATTCTTTTCTATCTAAGGCTCAAGTGTGAAGTAAGATTGAGGCTAAGTCTTTGATACATGTCATGGTTAGTTAGATATTGTGTGTATGTTCTTAAGAATAGTGCAAGGAAATTATTGTTGATAAAGCTTTAGAGAATATATGAAGTATGCCTTTAGTGGTATTTGCCTTAAAGTTATATTTGATATTTAATGACAGGCTTGAATATCATGTTGGGTGTAAGATGATGAATGCAATATGCACTAGTGAATCCATATCAAGAGTTTTAAATTAGTCATTGAAGTGGTAAGGCATGTTATGCTTAGGATGTGAGCTCTAAGAAGATATAGAACATTGAAGCTTATGGTTTAGACTAGTATTGTGGTTTGGCATGTTGTATCTTGTGATTTAGTGTTAGGCTTGATCATGGTAAGAGAACATAGTTTAGTTTAGACCTTAGTAGAAAGATTTCGTAGTGCCAATATGAGAATTAGTTGAATCAAATGAGTATGGTATTTAAGGGGAATAGTATAGTTGAGAGAGCATTTGAGAAGTGATGCTAAGCTTGATGGTAAGAACTTGTGTTGCCTGCGGCCTAGCAATCCTGTCCTAGTTTATGAGTTATATAATTATATTCCATGCAATAGAGTTATACCAATGTTGTAATTCCTTAGTCAAATGTCTTATTCAGAGCATGCCCAAAAGTGTTTTCTCCCTAATGTCAATAGAATTTCGTAGAAAAGTGCTAAAGAAATACTCCATTTGAGTATGGGAAGTCAGTATGATCTAGTCTACATAGCCTGTAATCTAGTTTAGCAAGCAAGGAGATAAGCTCCTATAGATTCTTAATTTTCCAGCTAGTCTTACTATCGCACTCTTATATGTATGTACATTTCAAGAGGCAATGTGTTTGTGTCCAATTAAATTATGAATTCAGCTAAGTTCATGCATCAGTTTCAGTTTAAGATATTAAGTCATGATTCAGTTCGTAAGTACCCTGTGTAGTATCACAGTTTCTTTCTAGTATTTTTATCAAATTATTATCATTCGAGGACGAATGATCCCAAAAGGGGGATGTTGTAATACAACGAGTTTTCAAATCATAAACCTCTCATCCTTTCTCGTGAGATCAGATCTAGAGAAAAGTAATGGTTACTCATAAGTTGACACTCTTAATTCTATCTTAGTCATATAGTTATTTTTCTTGAGGATTCATGCACTTGCAGACCAGTTCAGTAGCTCATTATTCTTGAGATCCAGTGATTCAGTTCTATCAGGTACACATGATGTCTTGAAGACTAAGATTCCTCTGTGTTTCAGGTTAATTATCCACATTTGAGGACGAATGTTCCCAAGGGGGAGATAATGTAATACCCTATATTTTCGTGCTGGAATTCTAATCATCATTCCTGTGTGTCTAAGCTCTAATCCAAGTGATTCTCACGTGAATACAAGTTTCATGATCATTATCCTAGTCTATGGAGTAGTTTAGAGGTGAAAAATGTTCATAGCAATGACCTAGAACAAAGTTGAGCTAAGACCAATTGATTCATCAAAAGTTTGATATTGGATTCTACAAGGGTCAACTTCAAACGTGAATATATCTTAATATACATGGAATTTTTCACCCCAAAACCTATTACATTGTAGATAATTAAATTATCTATCCAACGATAACAATTTTATCAAAATCCGACACCCGAACAAGGAGTTATGGCTTTGCAGAGTAGAGTGTGTCGCCTAACCGTTTTCACATGGCTACTGGAATAGGTGTGCGATAAGCAATGTGGCATATACTTAAATGTGTGCGATAAGCAATGTGGAACATACTTAAATGTTTGCAATAAGCAATGTGGTGCATAATTAAATGTGTGAGATAAGCAATATGGCGCATACTTAAATGTGATAAGCAACGCGCTGCATACCTCACTTCCAAGTGCCAAAAACACCCCTATATATGTCTATAACACGGGATTAAACTCCCATAACACAAAAATAAGTTTACTTTCTCTCAAAATCACCAAGAACATTCATTAGGGTTTCAACCTAAAAATTCAAATATCTCAAGATTCAACCATGAGGTTTCAATAAAGCTTCGAGATTCAAAATCCCCATTCCGAGGGCTACAAGAAACACTGAATATTTTCACGAATAGAGTCCCAAGGTCAAGAGTTCATTCAAAGCTTCAAGTTTAAGGTATGTGGGGGTTTTTTAACAAGAACATTCTTTTGTTCTTGTGCCCAAAATTTGTATTATTTTAAAAAGAAATATGATTTTACATGCTTTGATTTGACTTGAAGATAGAAACTATTATCCTACGTTCTTGTTCAAAAGACTACTATATTTTTTTGATGTCTTTAAGATAAATTCCTTGAGTTTTGATCTTAATATCATGTTTGAAGTTAAATGTCCAGATTTTCATATGAATTATACATGTTTGCTACATAAAGTGTGAATCTTGAAATATATTTCTCAAGTATTGATATATGGGTTTTGATTCTATTTGAGAATTATGATTTTTGTGAAAGTAATGTGTTATGCACACCTTGAGATTTGAATGATTTAACCTTTTGGTCTTGAAAAAGTTATTTTTGAAATCGAATGAGAAAAGAAATACACATTTTAACATATTACGAAAAAAGGGTAGCATAATGGCTCCCGTTGTGAGTTACTGAATTATTTTTTGGTGGATTCTCTTTGAAAAGATCTGTACTAAGTCTGGGAGTAGTCTTTAGCACTGAGTGGGAGGTATAGCTGTGTTGGTACTTTCCTAGATCTACGTACCCCTATAGGAGCCGAAACTGAGGATGCTTATATATAGTGATCACTAGTTTTTAGTTTTGATACTTATAGTCCTACTCTGATGGCAAGGATAGGACAGCTCTCCCCAATGTGGCTTATACATTGGACTCTATGTGGCTCACATGGTTTATGTCGGTTATGAGATCTCCCAATGTGTGTTTGTATATTCTCGTATCTAATATGAAAAGTCTTATTCTTCTATCTGAGATGAAAACATATTTGTTTGAAAGACTAAGTTTGAGAAAGTCATTTTTTTTTGAAAGATTTTGATGAACATATATTCCAAAGAGAATTTTTATGAGATTTGATTGCTTTGATGATTTGGAATCGAGATGGAAGTGAATTGAGATTTATTATGATGACTCACATGTTTCACCCGTTATATTTGAATCTATTATTATTATTATGAATTTAATTCGAGCTAAGGGAGTCATTTATATCAGCATGCATAATTTTATAAATTGTGATGATATTAAGACATTATTTTATATATGCATTGCACCCCCATATGCTCGGTACGTTTCCATGGTACTGAGCAACATATTCGTATGTGGGGTATATTTTCTTGGAATGTAGGTACAAGGTATAGTGTATATCTTTAGATCTAGTCAGTTTGCGGAATCTAGTCAGCAGGTGATGAGTCCTTTTGATTCAAGTGTTTGAGTTAGTTATATAGTTCGAGAAGTGTTGTATTTTCTTTATTCAGTCGTATTGAGTTGGGTTAGTCGTGAGTCATGACCCGGCTACCTACAGTCAGTACTAGTAGAGACTTCATAAACAGTCAGTAGAAGTTGATGTATTCTATTTCAGTTTTTGTTGTAAAAGCAAAGTTGTAATATTGTAAATTTAGTTTTGTATCTATCATATTCAGAAAAGAGTTATTTTCCGTAGATTTGTATAAATTTATACTTTTTGTTCAGTTGCTTATGAGTTATGCTAGTAGAAAGGTTAGCTTGGGGTCACTTGTGATCCTAAGCACCATGTGACGTCTCGGGAAACAATTTTGGGGCGTTACATGCATAGTTCATTTGCATAAAGTAGATTCTGAATGAATCATGATGCTTTAGCAGGAACTTGGAAATTTTCCAAGTTTCTATAATATCTAGTGCTAAGATGATAGTGTTATCGCACAAAGGGTGATTGTGAATAAAATATCTTCTTTGAAGGTTAGATAGTGTGAGTGCACACTTAGGAATGTGATAATACTTGCTAGATACCAGGTATGGATATAAATAGATCCTTTAGGTCACATTTTTGTCCATTTTTCACCTTAGCTCTTGAGAGATGAACCCTCAAATAGTTGAGAACCTAAAAGTGAAGCTCTTGGGTGCTTGGGAAGCTAGATTAACATCTATTTCATGATTCTATTATGGATTTAAGGTGAGATATCATCCTTTCTTACTCTAATTCTTGATTTATTGTTCAAACCCCCCAAAACCTTATTACTTTATTTATGCCAAAATTTCACTCCTCTTAACTTGAGTCATGTTTCTAATCCTATAATCATTTGTTTTTCCTAAATTTAACCTACAAAACAACTTGATTCTTAGATTTAAAATGGATTTCGAAAGTTTTACCCTGTAAAGTTTAAAAATAGTTTTTCTTTAACTTGAACCTCATTTTTACCTCGATTTCACTTGGGTTTTACACTGTAGATTCCTATAAGCATGGAAAATACATTTTTGTAATAAAGTTCTAATTTTGCCCCTTCTTTTAAAAAAACCCATTTCGGGGTTTTGTTTTGACCTCAAACCAAAAATAGACAATATGGGTATTGTTGGCTTTCTTTTAGTATGTAGATTCTACTTTTCTTAGTTTTACTTTATTTTTTGATTGTTCATGAGGAGTAGGACCTTGGGATCAAAATGTAGCAGAATAGTTTCAACATTCAAGGTAGGTTCTGGCTTAACTCTTCAAACTAGATTGGGTAGTTAATTTATATACAAAAATACATGTTAAGGGTGGGAACTAATTATGAATAATGGATATCTATGTGTTGTTCCTTTTTAGGGGCCTATATATAGTATAATTGTTGGTTGTGGAGCATTATGTGATATGTGTGACCATGTTGGATCCTTTGTAATGGTGATATGTTTATAATCATATGAATAACTATATCTTGTTGATGAAAAGGTGTGTTGTGGTATCATTTGTCTGATGTGATACATTCCTACTTATTGGTATATGGGAAAATGGGAAAATTCATGGATAGTATGAAATAATAAGTGGATATTAGCTCACGTGGTTTTGGAAATTATATCATTCGATTAGTTGTGAAAATACCCATTGAGATATGGATATATAGGTTATATGCGGGTTGAAAAAGCGCCCATAGGTCCTACATTAGGAAGATGTAGCTTTGTAGAAGATGTGATATATGGATTGTATATGGTTTGACGAACACCAACAGGTCCTACATTGGAAATCTCTAGATTTGTAGGCGTATACTAAGAATGTATTTTGGTCTCGTGCATCATCATCATCATCATCTTATACATTGCATTTATGTTATTGTGATTGATCTAGTTATTGCATTTGCATATTGACTTATTATATGACTACTTTCTCTATATCATGTTATTTATAATCAACCAAACTGTATACAAATGTTTTTCTCTATGTCTACTTTCATGTGATATAATGTATACTTCCGTTCTACATACCGTGTTATTGTCGTAATTATGGTATATTAAAACTGTTAGTACAAGTGTTATGGGCTACCATTGTGGGACATTTTTTTATTACAGGTGACGTTCCCTTAATGAGTATTTTTATGCTTTATTTTCTACTTTTCTCGATCAGTTTATGACTCCTACTGTGTATAAGTGGATAGTACTCACTCTTACTGTACCCTTCTAGTTTAGTTAAAGGTTTGGGTGAACCCCACGATACTTTATTCGAGCGATTGTTTGTGCTTTAAAGTTAGTTGATGATTTTCAAGCGTCTAGATGTCTTCTATTACCTTTGTTTATAGACTTTGTCTTTAATTTCATTTAAGACATAGTTTCTCTCTTATATTTTGATATCTTATGTATTTCCTTGGATTCGAGTTGTACTTCATATATTCTTATACTTTTTACACCTGGTTTTGGGAGTATGGCAACATTGTTATTCTTATATGATTCAGCTTCATTTTAGAATACTTACCTTATAGTTATTTCTTTCTTTTCCCTCCTGTGTATTGGTTTGTGAGATTGGATTACTTGTTAAGGTTCGCCGTGTCATCATGACCTATAGATTTTGGGTTGTGGCACGATACCCATACTGCACCACTGTCTTTTTGTCTAAATATGATATAAAAAAACCTCAAGTGTGTCCCACTTAAAGAAATAACATTTTTGAGATCATCTGAATGTTTGTACTTGTTCAAGGAATCATAAATCTCAAGAAATTGGTGAAGACTAATATAATTTGGGTCTAAAATAAAGTCGTCAAGCTATGGACGATTTTGGTCAAGAACCTAGAAACTCATGATTAAAGGGTTGAAATGTTACCTTATGTCAAAAGAAATTCTTTATAATAGATGTTTATAAATCTCCCAACTAACCCAAAAAACTCAATTTCAAGTTATCTAACTCATTAGGGCTTTTACTTTCAAGAGAGCTGGTGAGAAACGGTCAAAACATGGAATAAGGAGTCCTTTTATACCCATACCAAGTAAACTGATTGTAACAATTCAAAAATCGCCTCCCGGGATGTCACACGGTGCTTAAGGCTACAAGTAGCCCCAAGCTAACCCTTAGAGCTGGTTTCTGCCCAAAACACCCAATTCAAGATAAGTATAGACTTAAGCACTCACATAGCCATATCACAAAAAAGGATAATTGGTTCATATGACTACAACATAGAGAAATCTCAACAAGACCACAATGCTGATCCCTCTCGACATATCATAATTCTGACACTAGTCTGACAAAGCCTCTATGAATCAAAATCTAGAGAGTTATTGGGACAGGCCCCAACTGACTCGAAATGGACTAAAAATAAAACATAGTCTCTCAAGAAAAGTAAACATCTAAAGATGAGTCCTCGAACCTGGAGGACTCACCACTGTAGAAAATGTAAGAAAAGTGCTCGGAGAATCACAAGTGTGGTTGGGACAGAGCACCTGAACCTACATTATAAGATAATGTAGCATATAGACATATATGTGGATCACTACTTTCGAATGTACTGAGTATGCGGTGGTGCATGCATATGTATAAAGTAGTAACGATGTTTTCTTCAATCAAATCTTGTATGCATACTGAGATGACTCACATAGCCTGAACAAGTGTAAAATATGAAACTCATAAGTCACGTGGAATGAAGCATGTAACACAATCTATTGAGTAATCATTATTTAACTTCAAAATCAAAAATATTCTCTTACTCTCAATTCCCAAAGGCTAAGGGATTTCAAATCACACTTTCAAGTCATGCATATATCTCAAGAGAGTAAAAGTTCTTCAATGCTCAACACTTGACAATCATTTAGAAACTCATATACTTGGAATTAGAAATCATAAAACTGGAAAATATACTTGAAGGCATTTCATTCACTTTAGAAAATATCTCATCTCAAATCAATACCTTGATTAGGTAATATCTTTGTAATTCAACCATTTAGGAAAACAACTTATAGGGAAGGAAAATAAGCATTTAATTTCAAAGTTCGAAAGGAAAGGAAGGTTCTAGTAACCGACATAAACCATGTGAGCTACATGGAGTCCAACATTTTGTCCGCCTAAGAAAGAGACCCCATGTTGGGGAGGAGCGTCATACTCTTGCCAAGGAGTATAACCTAGGTCTAGTGATCACTTAACGAAAATCGGCCTCAGGCTCATATAATCAAATCGGCCTCAGGCCCACTCATAATCATAATATAACCAGCCTCAGGCTCACATCCTAAAGTGGCACGTAGTTTTTGGGGTAAGAAACCATAGTAGCTTACCCAGTCGGTGATAAATACTACTCCCTTTAGATTATCTGTGCTCATCTTATAAAAATCCACTTTCAGAATAGTCAGATGGTTCACCACGAACCCAATAATCAAATCGATAATCTCATATAGTAAAGTGGATTTCAAAGCTTTCGGACCATTAGGTCAATTCAATTTTTAACCATCTACAAATACTCAAATAATGGGTGCTTATAGCACGAGAGTTCATAATTTCATAAGTATCGAATAGGGCTTACCAACCCATAGTTCAATTTCAAGTTAAAGCTTATCGAAAGCATAATATATAGCATATAGATTCATAAATCATGTGGAAATCTAGACATTTCAGAAATTCATTTCAAAATCTGAATGTTGTCTTATGCTTCAATATCTCAACATTTCAAATATAAGCTTCTGAAGGAGTAAAGTCATGGGGTTTATCCAGCTATAAAAACTCAAGAAAACATGTAGAAATCATGTCATTTAACTCTCACTTCATGAGAAATATCATGCTTATTGGTTTTGAACCATGATCTTTTACTATAGTTTTAAGCTTATTATTTCATTCAGTGCTGGTGGGTTATTAATACCTGATACCAAAGTGTTTTTATATAAATTCAAATTATTTCAGTCATAAAAATCAGTTTAACCATGATTTCTATCATTTACTTAGTTAATGTAATCATAATGAACATTCTAAGTTATGAAATCATGTTCAGTTAAGTTTAATTCAATCCAGTCTAGTATCATTGTCATTCAGTTGGGAGTAAAAATTAGCACAGAGTGAATGTAGGGATAGTTTCTTCCCCGTCAATTAGGCATTAGGCAATAGTAGCAGTACCTAAGTTCAAAACCTACGGCACCACCATAGACTTTAAGAAGTCCCCCGTCCGTTAGGCGTGACACCCCCTTCCTATGGGACATCAACCATGTGGTTCCACATTGTCAGTAAGTGTTAGTACCTTGTAAGGTATAATTACTCTTCCAACTGGGGTTATAGGTTTGACTTTGATATCTTAGATTGGGGTATGTCAATTATAGCTAGCTCCCAGACTCTCAATACAGTATTCATTGTATATTCAGTTCAGGTTTGCTTGACCAAAGCATACATATTTATAGTTATTCAGTTGTACATATTTCATTATTTCATATTACAAATTATTTTAGAAATATGTATATGCTTGGTCTTGCACTCTCAGATATTATAATTTTCATGCATTTATGCTTAGTTATTTCATGCTATTTAGTTATTCTTTATCTCTTATGCATAGTACCCAATGCATTTAAGCTAGACCTCAACATATATTCCAGTACATTCAAAGTACTGGCCGTATACTCTTCTTTATGCTATGATGTCTTATATCATAAATTCAGAAGCTCAATTTCTAGGCCATGGTTAGACAACCTATACTATTCAGCATCTATAGTGGTGAGTCCTCATCCATCGAGTACATATTATCTCACATTTCGTACTTTAGTATTTCATTATGATCAGACTGTTAGAGTTAGTTAAGGGATTTTTCCATTAACTCCTCGTCCAATTAGAGGCTTATCAAATAATCAAACAGTCAGTTAGCCACTTATTCAGTTTATTAGTCTTCTTAGTATTATTAATTATTTTGAGTTTATGGTTAGATTTCAGTATTTTAGTAGATGTTACAGACTTGTTGTCGAACAACCTTTTTAGTATTCAAATTTGCATTACTTCAGTAATTTATCTTCCGCACACATGTATGGTTATTATTTTATTCAGTACTAACAGTAGGTACCAACTCATGGGTTAGCTTGTGCTCACTTGTGACCGTAACCACCATTGTCATGGCTAGGGGGTATCCTTGGGTCGTGAAAAACTTAGTATCAGAGCCTAAGTTTTTACAGTATCCTATTATATTTGAAAGCTACATTGAGTTGAGTATTATGCATGGGTGTGAAACATGCCATACTTATGGACAAAAGGCTATGAGATATTTTAGAAAAAGTTTCCCCTCTTTTAGTAGTCATGTCATTTGAATAATCATGAGATCTATTTAAACTCTCTTTCTAACTCACCCTTTATTCCATTTATAGACTGTCTCCCAAAAAAATAAGAGAAGGAATAGGGACTAGCCCACACCTCCACCTATTCAGGAAGTTCCCCTGAATGGGCATGTCTCTCGTACTGAATTTAGAGTTGATTTTACTACCTTAGCTTATTCAGTAGAGGATCAGAACAACCAGAAAGCTACTTCTCAGCCAATTCAGTGGCACATACAACTGCAGTGAGGATTCGGGATTTTACTTGGTTGAATCTCCCTTTATTTTTGGGATCCAAGTCTGAGGAGGATACACTAGAATTTCTTGATAGGGTTCAGAAGGTGATAGATTTTATGAGGGTCATGTCATGTTAGAGTGCATAAATGGAAATTTACCAATTGCAGGATATGTCTTACCCTTAGTTTAAGCAGTGAAAGGAGGACTGTGGTGATGATGAATGGCTTGTAGAGTGGGAGAAGTTTGCCATGTCTTTCTTAGATAGATTCTTTCTACTAGAGCTAAGGGAACCTAAGGTGCAGTAGTTCATAAATTTAAAGCAAGGTATTATGAGTGTGAAGGAGTAATCGCGTAAGTTTACTCAGTTGGCGAGGTATGCTCCTTCGATGATGGATGATCATACGTCTAGAATAAGTAAGTTCATGTCTAGTATAGCTGATAGTGTGGTTATCGAGTGTAGGACTACCATGTTGATTAAGGATATAGACTTATCTAGGCTTATGGTTCATGCTCACCAAATTAAGAAGGAAAAACTTAAGGAGAAAGTGAGAGAGAGAAAATAAGAGGGTTCGAAATGGTAGTTTCTCAACTTTCCCTAACTGAGGTCAAAGAGTGGTAATCCTTCTCAGTCTCATCAGAATTTTTAAGCCCTATCTCCATCTTTAGCTAGTGTGCTAGTGGCAAAGTGCAAGAATGATAGTTGGGATAGAGCGTCAAGCTCTAAGTCCTGAGGTAGTGTGAACAATGGTCCTACTAATCTGCTTTATCAAAAATATGGTAAAAATTATCCAGGTGAATGCATAGTTCGTAGTGATGTGCGTTTTGGATGTGCCAAGCAAGGCCACAGTATAAGGGAATGCCCTTTATGTATGTGAAGGGGTAGGAATAATCACCATTAGGGTCAGACTAACTCTTCATCAACACCAGTAGGTCGTCTGACTCAGCAGGGTGTCCCTTCTAGCGCAACTACTGGGTAGCCTCAGAATAGTTTGTATGCCCTCCAGACCCAACATGATTACAAAAGTTCTCCTGATGTAGTTATGGGTACGTTATCGGTTTTACGTCTTTATGTTTATGCATTATTAGACCGTAGAGCTTCGCTCTTCTTTGTTACTCCCTATATAATAGCAAATTTTGGTGTCAATCCCAAATTTTTAGCAAAACCATTCTCATTATCTACCCTAGTGGATAAATCTATCATAGCTAGATGAGTATACAAAAAATTACCCATTCACAGTAATCAGAAAATCACTTCAGTAGATCTTGTGAAGTTAGAGATGATGGATTTTTATGTCAGTCTCAACATGGATTGGCTCCACTCCTACTATGCCTTGATTTATTATAGAAATAGAGTTTTTCAGTCTTAGTTTCTCAATGAATCAGTCATTGAATGTAGGGGTATTACCTCTATGCTTAGGGGTCAGATTATTTCTTATCTTAAGGAAAGAAAAATAATATCTAAATTGTGTGTTTACCATCTTTTTTCAGTCAAGGACTCTAGTTCTCCGACTCCAAGTCCTGAGTCAGTTTTTGTAGTAAGGGAATTTCTAGATTTGTTTCCTAAAAACATTCTTAGAGTTCCCCCCAAAAGGGAAATAGATCTTCTTATAGATACCCGGCCTATCTCTATTACTCCCTACAAAATGGCTCCAGCTGAGCATAGGGAATTGAAAGAATAGTTAAAGAATATCTTAGACAAGGGATTCATCTGGCCTAGTGTTTTCCCATATGGTGCTCTAGTCTTGTTCGTGCGTAAGAAAGATAGGTCTCTCAGAATGTCCATTGATTACCGTTGGTTAAACAAAGTTATAATTAAAAATAAGTATCCACTCCCCAGGATTAATGACTTGTTTGACCAACTTTAGGGTGCCAGTTACTTCTCTATGATAGACTTTATATCTGACTATCATCAACTCAAAGTAAGAGAAATTGACATTCCAAAAATAGCTTTCAGAACTCAGTATGGTGACTTTGAATTCCTAGATATGTCTTTTTGACTAACGAATACCCCTGCAACTTTTATGTACTTGATGAATAAGGTTTAAACGAGTACTTGGGAATGTTCAACATAGTCTTCATTGATGATAATCTTGTTTATTCCTGTAGAAATAATGATCATGCAGAATATCTAAGAATTATATTGCAGGCCCTTAGAACTTATCAGTTGTTTGCCAAGTTTAGTGAGTATTATTTTTTGCTAAGGTTAGTAGCCTTTCTTAGCCATATTATTTCTGGTCATGGCATTTGAGTTGACCATCAAAAGATTGAAAAAGTGAGATACTGGCCTAGAATCATTATTCTATCAGATATCAGGAGTTTCTTGGGTTTAGCCGGCTATTATAGATTGTTTGTTAAAGGGTTTTCTTCTATTGCATCACCCATGGCTAGATTTACTCAGAAAAAAGTCTAATTTTAGTAGTCAAATTCTTGCAAGAAAAGTTTTTAGGAGAGGACTCGACTCACTTCGGCCCTAGTATTGACTTTGCCAGATGGTTCAGATGGGTTTGTAGTTTACTTTGATTATTTTAGAGTTGGTCATAGTTGCATTTTTATGTAGAGAGGTAAGGTCATAGCCTATGCTTCTAGATAGAGTAAATTCTTGGAGAAGAATTACCCTACTCATAATCTTTAGGTAGCAACTGTTGTTTTTGCCTTGAAAATTTGGAGGCACTATCTTTATGGGGTTCATGTTGATGTGTTCACGAATCACAAAAGTGTGCATTCTGTATTCCCGCAGAAAGATTTGAATCTTCATCAGAGAGGTAGATTAAGTTGTTAAAAGATTATGATATAAGTGTTTTGTATTATAAGGGTAAGGCCAATCTAGTAGAAGATGCCCGTAGTAGATTGTCTATGGGTAGCGTTGCTCATGTTGAGAATAATAGTAAGAAGTTAGTCATAGAGGTTCATTAGCTTCTTAGATTAGGTATTCGATTGGTTGATTCTACTGAGGGTAGTATATAGGTTCAGAATGGTTCAGAATCTTCATTGGTAGTATATAGATTTCTTTGGAAATGCATAGTGCATGATATTCCATTCATCCAAGAGCCATAAGATGTACTAGGACTTACGAGAAATCTATTATTTACATGGTATGAAGAAGGACATTGGAAAATTTATAGCTAAGTGTTCAAACTGTCAGCAAGTTAAAGTTGAGCACTAGTGGCCAAGTGGTACATTGCAAAAGTTTAGTATACCCTCTTGGAAGTGGAAAGTGGTGAATATGGATTTTATGATGGGTTTGCCTTATACGCATCATCAACATGATTTGATTTGGGTTATTGAAGATAGATTTACTAAATAAGCTCACTTTTTTCTTGTTTATACTTCATACGTAGCTGATAATTATGCCAGGCTTTGTCTATTATTTTAGATAGAGGTGCTTAGTTTACCTGTCACTTCTGGAAGGCTTTTCGAATAGATCTTGATACCCAAGTTCATCTCAGTAGAGCTTTTCATCCTCAGATTAATGGTCAGGCATAGAGGACCATTCAGAACTTACAGGACATGTTGAGAGCATATGTTATTGATTTTAAAGTTAGTTGGGATGACCACTTACCTTTGATTGAATTTTTCTACAATAATAGTTATCACTCAAGTATTCAAATAGCTTCATTTGAGGCTCTTTATGTGAGGAGATATAGGTATCTTATTGGTTGGTTTGAAGCTGGTGAAGCTGCTTTGACAAGGCCAGATTTAGTGCTTGATTGGATGGAGAAAGTTCAGTTAATTAGGTAGAGGCTTAAGATGGCCCAAAGATGTTTGAAATCATATGCAGATGTGAGAAGAAAAGACCTTGAGTTCAATGTTGGTGATTTAGTCTATTTAAAAATATCACCCAATAAGGGAGTAAAGAGATTTTGCAAGAAGGGGAAGCTCAGTACCCGCTATGTTGTCCCTTATAGAATTTTGAGCCATTTTGAGAAGGTAGCTTATGAGCTAGAGTTGCATGCAGATTTGGCTTCAGTGCATGTAACGCCCCAAATCTGGTACCGAGAATATTACACGGTGCTCATGACCCCAAAGGACCACAAGCCAACCCATGACTGATATCTGTAATTGAGCACTGAAAAATATACTGTAAATATGTGGAATGTAAGTTGTAATGCCATAAGGTTCAAAACTGAACTAATATTGAATATAGAATAATGTCTGAAATAGGGTATAAAAATACCCAAAACTGAAATAAACTATCAGTAAACATGTTGTAGTCTAAAAGCCTCTAAACTGTCTGAATAAGGAGTTGATAGGATATGTCCCCAACTAACTCCGTCTACTAAAATAAACTAAAAAATAAATTAGTAATGAAATCATCATGTCCTCGAAGTATAAGGACTCACTGCTAACTCTGATCGCTGAAACTGGGATGCTACTGGTTCTCTACAGCTCGTGCTTCTAAACCTATGGTATAAGACACCATAGTGCAAATGTGTCAGTACTTTGAATGTACTGGTATGTAAGTGAGGTAGGCTAAATGCAGTAGGTTCATATGCATAAACAACACTAACTGACTAACTTACATGAACGTGAGAATACATATATGCATACGTAATTGTAACTGAGATCATGATAGGACTGAATACTGTGTTTTGACTACTGAGTCTACTAACATTGACATCTGAGTCACTGATGAGTGAGAAACTGATACTGTATTACTGAATACTGAAGGACAGATACTATGTTATTGATACATGGATAACTATGTCTGATAGTTCTGGTTATAAAGAACTAGTCTGGCTGACTGTATCTGATAGTCCTAAAGTTGAATGCTAATAACATAAGTTTTGATAACTGATATACTGATAACTTGAGTGACTATATCTGACAGTCCTAAACCTGATGGAACTAGATGAGTTCTATGCTGTATTTGAGTAACTAAATCTAAGATAAGTCCTATCTAATGGGTTATTTCTACATCTGATGATACTAATACTGATTGACCATAGTTGAGATCAGTCCTGTTTGGTGGGTGATCCTGGGGTCTATATATAATAATAAGGATTGACTGTATCTGACAGTCCTAAATCTATTCTATTGAGCTAAATTGACTATATCTAACACTCCTTGTTCTGTAACTAAAACTATGTGATGTATTCATCTAACCAGCATGCCCCATACTAAGCTAACTGGGGTCCAACCTGTAACCCCAGTTAGAAGGGTGTCAGTACCGTACCACTGATAAAGATAACTTCTGTGGAGTCTGTCCTAATCTAGCAGGTGACCCCTGGGATCAATCCTATGCATTTAAATGTGCTAACAGGTGATCCGTGAGTTTGTCAGTCCTATCTAATGAGTGACATCTCTTTCCTATGTTGGCTACATAGTTCTAGAACTTAGGGATTCTTCTAGAGATCTCATTTCTATCTAGCGGATGAGTCCCCATCCCTAAGATCGCTCGGTGCTGAATCCTACTCCCATATGAAACACACTTAACTGATTAACTGAACAAAAGTGATTATCTGAATTGAGCTGATAATAATGATATTGTTTATCGATGGTAAACTGAGTTTACTAAGTTCCGTTGACTGATGGAATATACTGAGTTATGAGAACTGACTGAGAGTACTGAAGTTACTGAGATTTCTAGGAATACTGCGGTTACTGAGATTACTGAGATTACTGAGTTTTCTAAGATTTTTGGTTTTCCTGAGTCACATGACTGACTGATTTCTATGGATTATAGCTTGAATGAGAGTATTTTGAAAACATGACATGGCTCTAGGCACATAGTTAAATTGTCGGGTATAAGTACCCCCAAGACTCGATGGAAAGAAACTGGCATAGCATGACTTGCATTAATACATTACTAATATCACAATTCATAATTCATATATTTAAACACTTCATCCAACATGTGATATGCATAAACTTGTACATAAATGGTTATTTCATAATAACATGCTAGTTGGGCACTTTTCCTTCATATTGGCACTTAATCAAACACATGGTAATCATAATATATGTAGGCAAAATTATACAACAATTAAGCATTATGATTCAACATCTAATTTCATCATTCTAGGGTTTAATCATAGGTTCACATGAATATACATCTATACAAATCAGTTCCACATAACATTGATCACTCAACATGGATTTGAATTCAATTGATCATTCTCAGCATAAATTAAACAAACCCAACATGAAATTCATAAAAAAATCCATAAACTCTAACTCGAAAAAGAGATTCTTGGGCTTCATGGATGAAAGGAGCCCAGGAATGAATACTATACATACCTGGGATGTGATTTCTTGAGAATTGACGGTGAAACATTCTTGAATTTGAATCCCCAATAGAAACCCTAGCTTGTTCTTGAGAGAAACTTGAGAGAAACTAGTATATTTTGGATTAAGAATGACTAAATCATGTGTTATTGGGTATATATAGGGGTGGTAAATTAACCCTTTTAACCCTTGACGTATCTTTAGTTTCCAAGAAAATTTCCCAATTTTCATCCTTGGTGCGACACGCCACTATCACGCCAAGTCACTGGAAAGTGACAAATGGGAAATTGCACGGTGGCGCGACACAGAGCTATCGCGTTACCACCTTCTCTATGAACTGGAAGTTTGGCGCAATGCGCCACTATCACGGAGCAATACTGGAAATTGACAATTTTCATTTGTGCTATCTCCACGACGCGCTGAAGGCTCAGGTGATAGATTGCTAAAAAGTCTCTAACTTTTCACCTTGGGTGTCGGATTTGGGCGAATTTGATATCAATGGAAAGCTTATTCGATTCCCCACATGATAAAAAGTGAAAATATTAAAAATACTACATTTATAAGAGTGAATTCATCTTTCAAAGAAAGCTTCTAATATTCTTGAGAAACTTTTCAAGCTAGGAAAAGCACAGGATATTACAGTGCATCCAGTGTTCCATGTTTCGTTGTTAAAGAAATGTATTTGTGATTCAGCTATGGTTGTTCCTTTAGAAAACACCAATGTTCAGGATAGTCTTTCCAACAATAAATTCCCAGTTGAGATCCTTAATCATCAAATTTGTAGACTAAGGAACAAAGAAGTTTCCTTGGTTAAAGTTCTATGGTGAAATCAATACATTGAGGGAGCAACTTGGGAAGCAGAAGTAGATAAGTGTACAAAGTACCCTTATTTTTTCTCTGCAAAGTCAGACTCAGCTTGAGGTAACAGTTTTACTTAGATTGACTCTTTTCCATTCTCAGTTCTAGCTATATAATCAATCTCATGTCATTACATGCATTCACGAAATTAGTTCAGTTTATGTATCATGTATCAGGATCAGTTATGCTTTCATGTTTCCGGTTATGCATGTTTGGTATATGATCTCAGTTGCCTTCATTTAGTACTCTTAGTCTAACCAGTCTTATTCGCGGATGAATGCTTTCAAGGGGTAGATATTGTAATACCCCATATTATTCTTAGCTCAGTGCAACATCTAGTTGAATGTATACGGGTCTTAAGTCCTAAATATTTCATTGTTGGGGACTTAATCATTTTTAAGGTTTCTAAACTTGGAGGATTTTTAACTTGGTCTTTCTAACCCTAAGATGTTAGTTTTTGGGTTAATTCATGTTTAGGGGTGTAAGGGATATGTCTCGATGAAGTTTCAAATTTTTTAGAGAGGGTTTAGGTCATGTTTGGATCACAAAACCAGAGGGTTATTATGATAGGCTTGTGTCGCAATGATATTCCCATTATCATGCTGACCGTGTCACACTGAGTTAAATGAACTACTACAATAAAACCAGATCACGATAAGCTTGTTACATCCAGTGATAAATTTAAATATTAGAGAGGCAATTGGGTTTTTTCCCCATCAACCCAATCGTTCATAACATGACTTAGGCATTAGTTAGGGAATAATTTTTCCATTCTTCTCCAATTATCCTCCCAAGAAAATCATTCCCTTTCCCCACGAACACAAATTCTATTTCTTTATCCCCATGAAATTAAGAATTCAAGTTCACCAAGTTTAAGAACCTTCAAGAAAGCATCAAGTTTGGTGTTTCTCTTTAATGTTAAAATTTTAATGTATGTGGGGTGTTCATTCATGGGTTCCTTTCACCCATGGATCCCAAAAACCCTCTTTTCAATTAAAGAATGGATTTTTTAAAATTTATGGTATTTTATAATGCTTAAGATGGGTTGAAATTCATGTTTTATGTTGATTTTAATTCAATTTAGCCCATGTATAATTCCATGCAAGATTTTAAATTTTTCATGCTATGAATTTGAGTTTCCCATGCTTTATTCATGTGAATTCAATGTTAAATCTGCAACTCTTTTACTTCAATCATGTAATAATGTTTTTCCCCTATTGAAAGCATTCCAATGCTGAAATTCATGAACCCCATATGTTTGATGGAATATCTATGCTTATGTGCTTTGAACCATGACCCTTTACAATAGTTTTAAGCTTGTTATTTCATTCAGTGATCATTCAGTGTTGTAGTTTATGAATACATGATACCTAAGTATTTTTACATGAATTTAGATCATTTCAGTCATGAATCAGTTAAACCACAAATTCTATTATTTACTTAGTTGATGCAATCATGATGAGCATTATGAGTTATGAAATCATTTTCTATTAAGTTCAATTTAGTCCAATATAAGTGTCATTCAGTTGGGAGTAACCCTTAGCATTGAGTGAACGTAGGGATGGTGTCTACCCCGACAGTTAGGCATAAGGCACTAGTAGCAGTCCCTAAGTTCTAGACTTATAGTGCCACCATAGATTTTGAGGGTTCCTCTATTAGTTAGGAATGATACCCTCATTCTATGGGACATCACCTTTGTGGATCCATACTGTCAGTCAGTATTAGTAGCATTGGAAAGGTACCAGAGCCCTTCCGAATAGGGTCACAAGTTGGACCCCAATAGCTCAAACTGGGGCATGTCGGTTATAGCTAGCTCCCACAATCTCAGTATAGTATTCAGTGTATATTCAGTTCAGGTTTGCTTGAAAAACCATATAGATATATAGTTATTTATTTATATAGACTTCCATCTGTCAGATTACAGATTATATCAGAAATATATATATGCTTTGTCTTGCATTCTCAGATATTGCAGTTTTAATATATTAATGCTTATCTATTTCATGCTATTCAGTTAGTCTTTATATCATGTGCACAGTACCACATGTATTTTAGCCATACCTTATTTCATATTCTAGTACATTCAAAGTACTAACTTCATACTCTTCTTTGTTCTATGATGCCTTATATTTAATTGGGCGAAGTGATTCTATATTATGCCTACTAGTTTCCAATGAAATAATTTGTAACATAATCAAACATGCTACATATACTAAAGTATTTGTATAGGCCAAATGTTTTTTAGGGATTCTTTTCTCACATATAGCATATGTCATAGAATACTTGCATATAGATGTTAACTTCTTCATAGAACCCCTCATTTATTGCTATATGTTTCATAAGAATTTGCTCTATATGTCATTTATTACCCCAATTATTTACTATAGATGACTTGCCAATATTTTAATTGCATTGTAAATTAATTAATCATATGTTATAGGCATTGGAATTAGTATTCATGAGTTAAAGTATCACCTATATCTTTACTACATGTTATATCTTTCATAGATCATTTTCTTACATACAACATTTGTCATAACCTACTTGCTTTATATAATTATTCACATGTTAGTCTATTTATCCATGTGTTATAGTCCACTGGCTCAATTTGACTTTTGTTTCATCGTTTACTTTCTTATATAGCCTTATTTTTATATCCCACTTGTTTATATTTTATGTATATTTACATAACTATAGTCCTCTTCATTATGTGCTCACCTAGTCCATTTTCCTAACGTTCTATCCCACTTGGTCACATACTATGGGTCTTTTAATTCACCTACCAAAATGCTACATATTGCATAGTTCATTTGCTCATATACTACTTTGTGGTTCATATGCTCATCGACTAGATGCTTTCATAACACACTTGACATAAATCACATATTTTAATATCTCAATTGTCTAAATTTCATAGGATTATTGGATTCGCATATTCATATGTGAATTGCTCTTTCTCTGTAATCTTCTTGTGTGTCATGAATTTAATGTGGCTAATTTTTTCGTATAATATATTAATCTATGGTTATTGATGTGAGTATTAACATATTGGGATAAAGTTTCTTCATATCAGGATGCAGGGAAGATGGTGGGCAAGAAAGGGTGGGCATAATTCCAGTATGAACATCTCATAGGCAGATAGCTTATTTTAAAAACACATTTAGTGGTGCGACACAAAATGGTAAAATTTTATGTTGGAAATTGTTTTTTCTTTCAGATCACCTATGAGCTAAGATATTGAAGGAAAAGAAGTTGATTCACGATATGTCCGGCGTTATAAAAAATTATATAGATAAATGACTAGGAAGCCTATGATTTCCTGTGTCCACTTTACAAAAAATTGTGAGAGATCCATTCAAAATAGTAAAGTCACCAAGTATCTATAATTTAAACAAGTCCATATAGCCATTCTTAATTGTTAGGCTAGAAATTCAGAGACAACAGATATAACCTATATTAAATTATTATATAAAAATGAGGATATAGAATAAGCTACTTGGAAAAAGAAGATAGTATAAAACCAAAATACCAATCCTTATTCCAATCTTCAATAGAAGGATCTTAGATCATTTTCTACTCTTAAACAATCCTAAGTTCTATTGGCACTTGCTCATCTGGCATGTCATTCGTATGTCATGTGTTCAAGTATACTAAATTCCTTAATTATATGTGTTCTACTTGTTTATTGAAGAAATGAGGAAAACTATGTTATACTAAAATAGTCTTCATTGAATGTGGTCAATAATGGGGTATTATATGTCATAATCTCATTCGTGTATTATATCTATTGAGACTCCCTGTGAGGCTTTTCTATACGTGATTTTAATTAGCCAACAGATTTTTGATAGTTCTATTTACAAGAAAATCTCTGGCAAACTTCCTTAAAAAAATGCCAAGTTAGTCAAACCATTAGATATACCTTTCATTCGAGGACAAATGATGTAAAAGAGGTATAATTGTAAAACTCCATACTTCCAATACATATACAAATAAGTGAACTCAACAAAAATATGTTCACTTCAGATGGTAAAAGGAGGTGGTTGATATTAAAGTATAAAAAACCATATTCTACTTATACCAGTTCTATTTATATCGGAACTTGAGGTAGTCTTATTGTATAGTTAATAGACCAAGTTTCTAATGTGATTGATGGTTTAAATAGGTTTGGATTATATTAGAATACTCCAAGCGTTTCAGCACGTGTACACAAGCTAACCCCAACGAAAGTAGTTGAACATGAGATAATAAGGTGGCATTCTAGTTTAAGGTTCAAAATGGCCTAATATATATATGTGTTATGTTGAAAGTATTACAATTTGGAAAATGGAATAAAATAAGTGAGTTGCTTACTTTCCTTAATTAAGATTGTAGGTGTCAAGTAGGTGCATTACCTACTTTGAATAATTGACCAACCTAATAATTAAGTAGGTGCATCACCCACTGATACTCATTTGACCATCTTATTGGTCAAAGTACACCACCACTTACTAGAATCAATTCTAGCTAAAAGTTAGTGAAAGAACAAGAAAAAAATGGGTAGCCAAGGCCCAACAAGTTTGATTCCACCAAATACCAAGTAAATGGCAAAGTAGGTGGATCACCTACTTGACCATTAATGGCCCAAAATGGGGCAATAAGGTTAACGAAAAGAGGTCCTCTTTAAAGTGATACATTGTAAGGTCCCGCAAACTTCCCTCGTAGTTTGAGCCTTAGGGCGTGTCGAGTGAGATGTGATTCCGGCCCTAAAAGATTAAGAAGTGGCTTCCTAAGTGAGTATTGTTATAACCATGTAGAATTTCCCTAATTTTGACCTTTTATCATGTGGAAAATCTGAAAAGCTTCCCATCGATATAAGACTTGCCCAACTCAGACACTCGGGTAAGAAGTTAAGGACAATTTAAGCCTTCGTCGTAAAAACTATGTCATTTGAGAGACTAGCGCGTCGTGGAGAGAGTGCATTTAGAAATTGTCAATTTTCAGTGGGACTCCACAATAGTTGCATGTCACGGAGGATTCCTAAGTCCCAACCAGTGGGAAAATGCATGGCTTCATGTCGCGGAGGTTGTCAATTTCCCAATTGTTATTTTCCAGAGAGCCAATGCGATTAGTGGTGCGTCGCGGAGACCAGCAAAATTAGGTTCCAATTCAATTTTTTCAATTTTGCACAAATGTTTAAAAGGGCATTTTGGACTTTTTTCAGGCCTATAAAATCGTGGAAAAACTAAATCAAAGCCATTTGCAAGAATCCTATAAGGGTTTTATCAAGTTTTCTCTCAACACGAACCCTAAATACTCAAAACCTCTTCGAAGAATCTCAAGAATTCACCATGGATTTTCTAAATTGAGTGAAGATTCTAGGTTCCCAAGTGATGGGTCTCAAGAACCCTCATTCTAGAGCAAGAGTAGAGTTCCAAAAGTGAGAGTTCTTCTAAAGCTTCAAATTCAAGATATGTAGGGTTTTGAACTTGGGTAACCCTTTCATCCTTGTGCCCAAAATATTTATTTACATCATGATTTTGCTGAAATTATGGGGTTTTTACATGAGTTTGAATTGTGGTTTTCACCCATATTTATTGAATGCATTATGTTGATATTTCTCATGAATTGAGAGTTAAATGGCATGATTTCTACATGTTTTCTTGATTTTTTACAGCTGGATAAATCCCATGACTTTAATTTTTGAGAAGCTTATATTTGAAATGTTGAGATATTGAAGCATATGACTACATTGAGATTTTGAGATGAATTGCTGAAATTTCCAGATTTCCACATGATTTATGAATCTATATGCTATACATTATACTTTTGATAAGCTTTAACTTGAAATTGAACTATGGGTTAATAAGCCCAATTCGAGCCTTATGAAATTATGAACATTCATGCTATAAGCACCCATGCTTTGAGTATTTTGAGATGGTTGAAAATTGAATTGACCTAATTGTCTGAAAGCTTTGAAATCTACTTTACTATACGATTATTGATTTGATTAATGGGTTCATGGTGAACCATGAGATTGTTCTAAAAGTAGATTTTTATGAGACCAGCGTAGGTAATCTAAAGAGAGTAGTATTTAAAACTGAGTGGGTAATCTACTATGGTTTCTTACCCCAAAAACTACATGCCACCGTAGGATGTGAGCCTGAGGCTGATTATATTATGATTATGAGTGGGCCTGAGGCCGATTTGATTATGTGGGCCCAAGACTGATTTTTATTTAGTGATCACTAGACCTAGGTTATACTCCTTGGCAAGAGTATGACGCTCCTCCCCAATGTGGGGTCTCTTCCTTAGGAGGACAAAACGTTGGACTCCATGTAGCTCGCATAGTTTATATCAGTTACGACAACCTCCCTTTCCTTTCGAACTTCGAAATTAAATGCTTATTTTCATTCCGTCTAAGCTATTTTCCTTAAATGGTTGAATTGCAAAGATATTCCCTAATCAAGGTATTGATTTGAGATGAGATATTTTCTAAAGTGAATGAAATGCCTTCAAGTATGTTTTCAAGTTTTATGATTTCAAATTCCAAGTATATGAGTTTCTAAATGATTGTGAAATGTTGAGCATTGAATAACTTTTACTCTCTTGAGATATATGAATGATTTTAAAGTACGGTTTGAAATCCCTTATCCTTTGGGCATTGAGAGTAAGAGAAGGTTTCCGATTTTGAAGTTAAATAATGATGACTCATGAGATTGTGTTACATGCTTCATTCTACATGACTTTTGAGTTTCATATTTTATACTTGTTCAATCTATGTGAGTCATCTCATTATGCATACATGATTTGATTGAAGAAAATATCGTTATTACTTTATACATATGCATGCACCCCCACACACTCATTACATTACAAAGTACTAATCCACATATATGTCTGTGCTACATTGTGTCATAATGTAGGTTCAGGTGCTCAGTTCCAGCCTCGCCCATGATTCTTCGAGTACCTTGCCTACATTTTCTACAGTGGTGAGTGCTCCTAGTTCGAGGACCGATCTTCAGATGTTTCAGTGTTTTGAGAGACTATATTTTATCTCCGATTCATTTTGAGTTAGTTAGGGACCTGTCCCAATGGCTCTCTAGATTTTGATTTGTAGAGTCTTTGTCAGACTAGTATCAGACTTGTGATGTGTCAAGTGTTGGATATTGTGGTTTTGTTGAGATTTCCCTATATTGTGGTCATATGGACCGAGTGTCTTATACATACTTCCTTTTATGTGATATGACTATGTGAGTGTTGAGTCTAATCCTTTCTTAATTAGGGTGACATTGGGTATAAATCGGCTCTAAGGGTTAGCTTGGGGCTAATTGTATCCCTAAGCACCGTGTGATGTCCTGGGAGGCGCTTTCGGGTCATTACATACATAGAAGCATATTTAAACTATTTCTATCTTCAAAAAAATCAAAATTCCAAAATTTTCTCTCTTTTTCTCTCTTAACTTTATATAGCATCCATCAAATACCTTTTGGGTTCTTATGAAATGTCCTTATATTTAAGCAAAGTTGAAGTAGGTTTCAAGCTCTTAAAGAAGTACAAGTTGGGGGAAATAAAAATATCTACCAAATAAGGTAAAACTAGGACCATGTTAATCTTTTGTTTTAACTTTGAATTAGTCAGAGTATAGTGTGCTAGTTTTAGTAAAAAAATTCCTTCTCTCAAGCTAAGTTGGAGAGGACAACATAAACCTTGAATAATCAAAGTCTTATCAAGTGGAATTTCTATCTAACAAGGTAAGTTGCTTAAATTTTTATCCCTCTAATGTGTTTAAATTGACTAGGGAATTTGTTGAGTGTTGATGAGTTGGGGATTGTTCCTTTATAGGGTGAAATCTTAAAGAGGATGTTCTGGTTTTTTATGGATTTTGGGAAATCCAAGGAGGGGTTTCCCATTTATCTTCAATTATTAGCTCATTGTAGAATTTTAAGGGTAATTTTAATCGAATATCATGAGATCGTGAAGTAACCCATGAGTTCACAATTTTCCCTTCCATATTGTAATGTTTAGGAACTATTTCATATGTAATATAATAGGGGGTGTAACTGTATGTGTGAAGAAGTTTTGGAGAAGTTAAAGGGGCATATACATTTTAGGGTGTTTTGATATTCCACTTAATTGGGTGTTGTGTAAGATTGTTGCCTACCATACTTTAGTATATTGCTTAATATGTATCATGAATCCCATGGGATTTTAGGGAGGACAATATAGATATTATTAAAGGAAAGGGGAGGAAATAACAACTTGAGTTGATAAATAGTGGTCGTACTTCCCGGTTACTATTTTGGGGAAATCAAATTGCCTAAATTGGTTGAAGATATCTTAATGCTAGAGTTACCACTTATTTTGTAGTAGATTAGTAATCTAAAGAGGAGAAGTTATATTCATTGTAGCACTTGAGTTGGACAGTAAGGTATTTAGAGTTATTTGATTCTGTATTCTTTTGTCACGACTTGATTTATGAGTCATGATGTCACATATTCTATCCTTCTAGTAGGTAAGTTAAACAATAGCCTAGAGCTAGAGGCAATGGACTAATTTGATTGAAAAGGACCTAAAAGTCATAAATTAACAATTAAAGACTTAAATAGCAATGATACAGTATACTGGTCTAATAGATAGATGGAAAATGGACAAGCATCCCAAGACTTAGTAATGTCGGCACAAGAGCCACTAGAAATTAACTATGAGTACTAAATAGACAAATACAATCCATCTCAAAGATGAAAGAATAGACATAGATAAATAATAGGAAAAAGGGTAACTCTGACTCTAAGAGCACACCCTAACTCTGAAATCAACCCTGAACGATTGTCGAATCTGTGATGGTTACTAGTACTCAGATCTGTACCAAAAAGGTACAAAAGTGTAGTATAAGTACCTAAACCACTGGTACTCAGGAGGAATATTCATCCAACTAAGCTAAATCATGATATAGATATGATAAGAATCTACATAAAATAAGCTTAATCAAAGAAAAAGGGGAAAACATAAAAATAAGCTCCAACACCATTATACATAAATAATTATATACATATGAAGTAGTAGCATAAATATCATAAAACTATAACTATAAGATTTTCCCTTGTAAGAAAATAAGTGTGGAATATTAAATAACACAATGCAATACCTCATAAACCTGAAGGGTACAGTAAATGAGACTAATCAACAAAATTGTTATATATTACCAATTATCATGCCATAACTAATACTTTATTCGAACCGTATCATATCATAAGAACTCCCATTGCTGGACATAAGCTAGAACCTAATAGCATTATCATCATTATTCAAACTTAAACAAAAACTCACAGTATCAAAATCCTCATCGTTATCATCATTATAAGACTAGAACCAGAAATCATATATATAAATTGTATCAACGAACCACAACAACAAGCCACACCAATAAACTATCTCACTAGACTATACCAATGAACTATAACTATAGACCATCTTTTTACTTATATCAATACACTAGACCAAGAATCATAACAACAAGTCATATGTATACCCAAACCTATGAACGAAACCAATTCTGCATCCATTAAGTCATGCCAATAACATGCTCATAGGCCATGTCAATAGTCATATCCATAAATTATACCATTGATTTTATTTATAAGCCATTACTCAAATATTTATAGGCTAGACTGTGGGTTTAGCTAGCTACAGGTAGGCTATAGTAGGTGCCATCATGACCTAAGAAAAAATTATGTTGTGAAAAATTGGTATGTCATGACATGAGGCTATCCCCTAGTCGCGACAATGGTGCTTACGGTCAGAAGTGACCACAAGCCAACACATGAGTTGGTACCTTCCGTAAGCATTAAACAATATAATGATAATAGACATGTGCGGAAAACAACTAATGAGGCCATAAGGTTTTAAATATTGAGAATACAACCTAATTCCCAAGTCTGAAAACATCTGTCAAGACTGATAAAGCTGATAAAACTAATTGACTTTCTGAATGACTGAAAGCCTCTAAACTGACTTAGGAGTTGATAGGATAGGCCCCAACTAATAGGTCCTCAATATATGAGGACTCAGCATTGATATTACTACGAAAATGTTGGATTGTCTAAGTATAATCGGGAAACTTAGCATCTAAACCTATGATATAAGACATCATTGCACAAAGAAGAGTATGCGATCAGTACCTTAAATGTACTGGTATATCAGATGCGGTTAGGCTGAAATGCATATATTAACTGTGCATAAAGTAATGACTGATTGAATAGCATGAGATAACTGAGTATGCGTACATGAAAAATAAAATACTGAGAATGCAAGACCAAGCATATATTGTTTCTGAAATGATCTATAAACTGAAATACTGAAATTTGATAATTGAATAACTAAAAGTCTGTATGCTATGGTAAATCAAACCTGAACAAAATTTTGTATTAAAATTTGAACTAAGATTATAGGAGGTGTCATCTAACTGACATACCCCAATTAGAGCTAATCAGGGTACAACATTTAACCCCAGTTAAAAGGGTGTCAATATCGTGCCACAGATCAACTAAACTGGTGTCTCAAAGCACTAAGGAGTAACCCTATACTAGAAGGAAACTCATGATTTATGTATCAACCCTAAACTTGTAGGAAGACATCTCAAACCTATATTTTCTATGTAGTTATGTAACTCAGGGATTGCTACTAAGGTCCAAACCCTAAACTAGCAGGATTGCCCCCATCCCTAGGTTCGGACGGTGCACAATCCTACTACCTACTGAATGACACTATTTACTGGACTAAACTAAGTTTAACTAAGCAAACAACTGATCATAACAACTAATTGAACGACATTGATCATGGTTTACCTGAAATCATTCTAAAGATACTGAAATTATATAAACAACTAGGGATTAGGTGTTCATAACCCACTAGCACTTAAAGGAAATGATAATAAGGACATATATAAGCTTTGAAAACCATAATAAGGAATCATTATTCAAAAGTCCATCACTTTGGTATTTCATCAAACATGTGGAGATTAAGAATTTAACATGGGGATGCTTTTAAACATGATAAGGTAGAATAATTACATGAAAAAAATCAAAACTTGAGGGTTTATCTTGAATCTCATGAACATGATATGGGAACTACAACATTCAAAACATACCATAATTCATTCCACTTGAGAACAATTATAATGTTAACTTAAAAATTGAAATAAAAAGATATTCATGGAGATAGTTCAACAAAATTATGTAAAAACTCATAATTTACTATTAAAAAGGGTTCTTGGACTCCATGGGTGAAAATGTCTCATGGATGAACATCACACATACCTTAAACCCTTAATATGGTGAGACAAACACTAATTTTGATGCTTTATTTAATGCTCTTGGATTAGGAAACTTGAATTCTTGGTTTTCTTAGAGAGAAAGTAATGGAATTATATAATCTTGGGGGAGAAGAGGGTTTGTTTTTTAGAAGAAACTGGAGAAGATGGGAAAATAATGCCCTAACTGTTGTTCTATTTCATGATTTGATGAATTGGGTTGAGGGCAAAAGATATAATTACCACTCAAAAATTTAATTTCGTAACTGGAAAGAGGATTATATGGTCACCATGATGCGATGAGGGCTCCATCTCAATAACCACCGTTATGCGATGCTATTGCGATGAGCTATTGGAATTATAATCCAAACATGACCCAATACTCATTCAAAAAATCTGAAACTTCTCTATGACATGTACCTTACACTCTTGAACATGTATTAACTCAAAAACCAACATCTCGGAGTTGGGAAGATCAACTTACAAATCCTTTAAGTTAAGAGGCCTTAAAAATGACTAAGTCCCTAAATCTTAGTGAAATTTTTAGGTTTTCAACCTCTTATGCATGCAACTAGGAGCTCAACTGAGCTAAGAATAATATGGGGTATTACAATATCTCCCCCTTCGGAATATTCATACCAAAATGAGACTGATCAGGCTGAGAGTTCTGATCAAAGGCAACTTAGATCACATACTGAACCTACACAACTTGAAACATGGTTACATGATTGAGTCTGAAACATGATACATGACTGAACTTATTTTGTGAATGCATGCAATGACATGAGAATGGTCATATATCTGGAACTGAGAATTGAAAATAAAAATCTAAGGAAAACTATTACCTTAAGCTGATTCAGAGTTTACAAAGAATAGATGAGGGTACTTGTTACATATTTTGCTTCTGCTTCCCAAGTGGCTCCCTCAATAGACTAATTTCGCCAACGAACTTCGACCAAAGAAACTTCTTTGTTCCATAGTCTTCAATTTTGACAATCAATGATATCAACTAGGATTTCTTTGTAAGAAAGGCTATCCTGAACATCCACACTTTCTTCTGGAATAACAACCGTTGGATCACCAATACTCTTCTTTAATAAATAAACATAAAACAATGGATGCACTGATGCCAAATCTGCAGGCAACTCAAGCTCATAAGCTACATTTCCAAAGCAACTCAAATTTTGTAAGGTGTAATGTATTGGGGACTAAGATTCCCCATTTTACCAAATCTATTTAGTCCTTTCATGGGAGAGATTTTCAAATACACCAAATCCCGGACATCAAACTCAAAATCTCTTCTTCTCACATCTGTGGAGGATTTTTGACTGATTTAGATTGTATTAAGACTATCCCTAATCAACTAAACCTTCTCCATTGCATCAAACACCTAATCTGGTTCTATCAAAATAGACCCACCTTCCTCAAAATTACCAATAGGAGATCTACATCTTCTCCTCTAGAGAGCCTCAAACGAAGCCATCGAATACTTAAGTGATAACTATTATTGTTGGCAAACTTAATTGAGGGTAAGTGATCATCCCACCCACCCTTGAAATCAAGAACACATGCCCTCAATATATTCTCTAAGGTCTAAATAGTCCTTCCTGCTTGACCATATGTCTGAGGAGGAAAAGTTGTATTAAGATAAACTTGGGTACAAAGACCCTTCTAAAAAGCCTTTCAAAAGTGAGAGGTAAATTGAGTACCTCTATCTAAAATGATAGGTAATGGGACTATAAAACCTAACTAAATCTCTAATATAGATCATAGTGTAATCCTTGACTGAATAAGATGCATAAACTAGGAAGAAATAAGCTAATTTGGTTATTTTATCTATAATTGCCCATATCAAATCATGTTGACGATATATACGAGCCAAGCCCATCACAAAATCCATGTTCACCTCTTCCCACTTGAAAGTAGGAATGATAAACTCTTTCAATGTACCATTAGGACTCAGGTGTTCAACCTTGGCCTACTGACAATTATGACACTTAGCTATATTCTCTGCAATATCCCTCTTCATACCACTCCACCAGAAGATTTCCCGCAAATCATGGTAAACCTTCGTGGTGCCTGGGTGTAAAGAGTAGCGCTCACTATGCGCTTCTGCCAAAATCCTCTGTCTCAAACCATCAATACATGGCACACAAAGTCTACCCTTAAATCACAACACACCATATACCTCTTAGGAGAAAACCTCTATTTTCTGATCTCTAGCTGATTCCTTCAACTTAACCAAGTTAGAATGTCTATCTGGCTTTTCTGTCACTTCAGAAACCAAAGAAGATTATTAACCATTTTGAACAAATATTACCCTCAGCTAAATCAACCAACCGAACACCTAACCTAGCAAGCTGATGAAGCTCTCTGAGTAACTTTCTTTTCTCATTCTCAACATAAGAAATACTGCCCATAGACAATCTACTAAGTGCATCTACCACTACATTAGGTTTGCCTAGATAATATAATATACTCATATCATAAACTTTTAACAACTCAAGATGCATTCTCTGATGAAGATTTAAATTCTTCTACGAAAATACATAATGCAAACTTTTGTGATCTGTGAATAATGCAAACTTTTGTGATCTGTGAACACATCAACATGAACTCCATAAAGATAATGCCTTTAAATTTTCAAGGCAAAATAGCAGCTGCCAACTCAAGATTATGGGTAGGGTAGTTCTTTTCATAAGGAATAAGTTGCATAGAGGCATAGGTTATGACCTTACCTCTCAGCATCAATACACAACCAAGACCAACTCTCGAACCATCATAGTAAATAACAAACCAATCTAAACCATCTGGCAAAGTCAAGAATAGGGCTGAGGTGAGTCAAGTGTTTAACTTTTGAAAACTCTACTCACAATAATATGACCACTAAAACTTGACCTTCTTCTGAGTTAATCGAGATATGGGAGACATAATAGACAAAAAACCTTCAACCAATCATTTATAATAGCAATCCAAACCTAAGAAGCTCTGGATATTTGATAGAGAGATGGTCCTAGGCCAGTTTCTCATGGCTTTCGTATTTTAGGGGTCAACTCTAATACAATCGCCAAAAATAATATGTCCAAGAAAGCTATTGATCTTAGCCAAAAGTCTCACTTACTAAATTTGGAAAATAACTAATGGTCTCTAAGATCCTACAATACAATTTTGAGATGGCTTGTATAATCATTTTCACTATAGGAATAGATGAGAATATCATCAATAAAGATGATGAAGAACATGTCCAAGTACTGCTTTGACACTCTGTTCATCACATCAATAAAAGCTTCTGGGGCATTTGCTAGTCAAAAAGGCATAACTAGGAATTTGAAGTGACTATACCGAGTTTTGAAGGCTGTCTTTGAATTGTCACATTCCATGACTCTAAGCTGATGATATCCAGATCTGAGGTCTATCTTAGAGAAATAATTGGCACCTTAAAGTTAATCAAATAAGTTATCAATCCTGGGGAGTTGATACTTATTCTTGATAGTGACTTTTTTTAACTGACGATACTCGATGCATATTCTAAGAGAATCATTTTTCTTATGCATGAACAGGATAAGAGCGTTATACGGGGAAACTCTAGGACTGATCAATCCCTTATCTAAGAGATCTTTCAATAGTTCTTTTAATACTTTTAACTCAGTTGAAGTCATTTTGTAGGGCAGAATAAAGATACGATGGGTATCTGGAAGGAGATCTATTCCAAAGTTAATTTCCCTTTCAAGAGGAACTCTAGGAAGATCTTTAAGGAAAATGTCTGGAAATTCCCTTACTACTGAAACTAACTTAAGATTAGGAGTTGAGAAATTAGATTCTTTGGCTCAAAGAAGATTCTACATGCACCTCTTAGATATCATTTTTCTTGCCTTAAGATATGAAATAATCTAACCCTAAGCACTAAAGTGCTACCCCTCCACTCAATAATTGTTTCATTGGGAAATTGAACTTAAAAGACCCTATTTCAATAATCAACTGAAGAATAGCATGAGTGAAGCCAATCCATACTGAGAATGACATCAAAATTAGTCATCTCTAACTGCACAAGATCAATTGATGTGACTTTCTAAGATATTGTAACAAGGAAATTTTTTATACCCATCATGTTGTGATTGATTTACCCACTGGGTAGACACAGAGAAAGGATCTACTAATGGTACTAGGCTGACACAAAAATTAGCAGTTATATAAGGGGTTACAAAAGAAAGTAATGCCCCAAGGTTTAGTAAAATATACACATGAAGATAAAAAACCTAAAACGTACCTGTAACCACATTAAGAGAGCTTTCCTAATCCTATCAGGACTGAAATACATATAGAGTATTCTAGCATTGTCCACTGGTGGCACTAAAAGTAGCGCCCTACTGAGTTGTGCGACTTGCGGGAGATGATGACAGATTGGACTGGCCCTATTAGCTCAAATCCTTTCCTCTCTAAGCAACAACTAGACATTCTCTAACCCTGTGGCCTATCTTTCCAAACCTTAAAAGCACATCACTACCATCCTTGCACACACCCTAATGATTTCTACTATATTTATGGAAAAGTGGGTTAGTACAACTACTATTCACACTACCCTAGGACTTGGAGCCTGGCACCATATTTTGACTGTCATTCAAGAACTTTGGCACTGGCATAGTAGTTGAAGATGGAGGTAGGGATGAAAATTTTTGATAAAAGTAAGAACATTTACCACCTTCTGACCTCGGCTGAGAAAACTTAAAGCTAGCTATTTTAACCTTCTTATTCTCTCTCTCTTTCTCCTTAAGTTTTTGTTCCTCAATCTGCTGAGTATAAACTATAAGCCTAGATAGGTCCATCTCCTTAATAAACATAGTAGTCCTATACTTATTAACCACACTATTATCTATACCAGAAATAAGCTTACTCACTCTAGACCTAATATCAGCCACCATCGAATGAGCATAACTCACAAACTAAGCAAACTTAAGTGAGTATTCCTTCATATTCATATTATCCTATATAAAATTAATAAACTCCAATAATTAGATTCCCTCAACTCTAAAGGAAAGAACCATTCTAAAAAGGTTATGGGAAAATCCTCCTACTCTACAGGAACTGCCTCATCACCCCTATCTTTCTTCCATTACTTATACCACCTATGAGCTATATCCTATAACTAATATGTAGCTAACTCTACACTATATAAAGAAACTCCTGCGGATCCTCCTCAGACTTGGTTTCGAAAAACAAATGGGGATTCATTCGAGTGAAATCTCAAATCCTAGGTACATCTGTATTTACCACTAATTAGCTAGGTAAAAAAACTTATGATTGTTTTGGGTAGCTACTGAATGAGCTAAGGTAGTGAATGCAGCTCTAAACTCGGCATGAGAGACTTGCTCATTTAGATAATCTTTCTAAATAGGTAGAGGTGCAGGTTGATTTCTATTTCTTCTTCAATTATTTCTTTTGGTATCCATTATCTGCAAAGAAAAGGAAGAATGAGTTAAAAATAGAGTTTTAAATAGAGATTATGCTCTTTCGCATGACATTAATACTAAAAGAAGGGAAATTATTCCTAAAATATCTTGTAGCCTATTGTCCATAAGTGTCGCACGCTTTACGCCCATTTAGAAGACTCTACATAATGAGGCTTTTAGAGTTACTAAGACACAATAAAAACTTATGCTATGATACCAAGTTTTGTCATGACCCGAGGCTAGCCCCTAGTCGCGACAACGATCCTTACAGTCAAAAATAACCACAAACTAACCCATGAGCAAGTACCTGCTTGAGCACTGAACTATATAATTATAATAGACATGCACGAAAAATAACTTATAAGGGCATAAGATTTTAAATACTGAAAATACAGCTGAATTCACAAGTCTAAAGCATCTGTCAAGACTAATAAAGTTGATAAAACTAACTGACTGTCTGAAAACCTCTAAACTGATTGAGGAGTTAATGGAACAGACCCCAACTCTTTCTAAATAACTTACTAAAAAGAGAAGTGGAAATAACTGAATAAATGTAATAGGTCCTCAATATATGAGGACTCAACACTCTTGTTACTTCTGAAGAACTGAACTGTCTAAGTACGATTTGGAAACTAAGTGTCCGAACCTATGACATAAGATATCATAGTACAAAGAAGAGTACACGGTCAGCACTTTGAATGTACAGGTATATGAGATAAGGTTAGGTTGAAATGCATGGGTTAACTGTGCATGAAGTAATGGTTGAGTGAATAGCATAAGATAACTAAGTATGCATGTATGAAAACTGAAATACTGAGAATGCAAGACCAAGCATATACTATTTCTAAAATAATCTGAAAAAATAAATACTAAAATTTGATAACTAAATAACTAAACTCTATCTATTATGTTTAACAAAACCTGAACTGAATTCTATACTGAATACTTATCTGAAATTATAGGAGGTATCATATAACTGACATGTCCTAATTTAAGCTAATTAGGGTCTAACCTATAACCCCAGTTATAATGGTATTAGTACCTTGCCATAAGTACTAATATTTGTTATGTGGATCCATTAAACTGGTGTCCCAATGAACTATGGAGTAACCCTATATTGGCAAGAAACTCATGAGATATGTGTCAAATCTAAACTGGTATCAAGACATATCAAACCTACTTTGGCCACGTAGTCTATAACTCAAGGGTTTCTACTAAGGGTAAAACCCCAAACTAGCAGGAATGCCCCATCCTGAGGTTCACTCGATGCTAAATCCTAATCCTAACTAAGTGACACTAATTACTACACTGAACTAAGATTTACTAAGTAAACAACTGATCATAATAACTCACTGAATGAAAATTCTCATGGTTTATCTGAAATCATTCTAAAGATACTAAAATTATGTAAACAACTAGGTATTAAGTGTTCATAACCCACTAGCACTGAAACAAAATTATAATAAGGGCATATACAAGCTTTGAAAACCATAATAGGGAATCATTATTCAAAAAACCATCACTTTAGAATATCATCAAACATATGGAGATTATGACTTTAACATTGGAATTAATTTAAACATGATGAGGTAGCATAAATACATGACAAAAACCAAAAACTGAGGGTTTATCCTGAATCGCATGAACATGATGTGGGAACTACAATATTCATAAAATGCCATAATTCATTCCACTTGAAAATAATTATAATCTTAACTTGAAAATTAAAATAACATGATATTCAGAGAGATAGTTTAACCAATCATGTAAAACTCATAATTTACTAATAAAAATAGTTGTTGGACTCCATGGGTGAAAAGGGCCCATGGATGAACATCATGCATACCATAAACCCTTAATATGAAGAGAAAAACACCAATCTTGATGCTTTCTAAAATGCTCATGGATTGAGGAACTCAAATTCTTGATTTTCTTTGAGAGAAAGTAATGGAATTTGATTATATTAGGGGAGAAAGGTATTTTTTTAGAGTAAATTAGGGTAGATGGGCAAATAATGCCCTAACTAGTGTTATAGTTCATGATTTAATGAATTAGTTTGAGGGGAAAAGATATAATTACCCCTCAAACATTTAAATTAGTAATTGGAATGCAGATTATATGGTTATTGTGATGCAATGAGGGCTCCATCATTACAAACATCGCGATGTAATTCTATCACAATAAGCTGCTGGAATCTTTATCCAAGCATGACCCAATTCTTGTCCAAAAAATCAAAAACTTTTCTGAGATATGTACCTTACACCCCAAAAAATGAATTAACTCAAAAACCAACATCTTGGGGTTAGGAAGATCAACTTAAGAATCCTTAAAGTTAAGAGTCCTTAAAAATGACTAAGACCCCAACACTTAGTGAAATTTTCAAGTTTTAAGCATTTTATGCATGCAACTACGAGCTGAATTGAGCTAAGAGTAACACGAGGTATTACATGGTATCAGAGCCTAGGTTCATCGATGCATTTGTACAAAAGCTAAGTTTTTAATAGTGTCCTACGAATTGGTGTGGAGACATACATAACATAACTTCGAGAGGCTATAGGATATTCTTATAAAATTTAGTTTTTGAATCCTTATTGAGTGTTCATATTGCTATAAGCCTCAATCATATTCTTTGAGTATATTTCGTCCCTAATGGATTTTGCAACGTTATCGATAGATACAGATGGTACTTAAATATGTGCTTCTAGAGTTTTGATATAGCATTATACCAGAGAATCTAATTTGGATATCGAATATCTTCAATGTTATCTAGTGATGACATCTAAATCATTAAGAAGTTCTCATTCTAAAGTTGGATTTATTAGCATTCATCAATGTTCTTTATAAGTTTTAGAATACAAGATTGGGTTTCTTGAGTGGTCTAGGCATATTTCTATGTTATATCATTTTGAGTAGGACATGGTCTGTGTATTTATTATAAGACTAGCATTGCCACTCTATTTGGCATTAGAGCACTTGATAGTAGGTTGGCCTTCCTTCTCTTTGGTTGTTGATCATAAAAAGAAGACTAAGAGATCATGTATTGAGACTTATGGAGGTGGAAACAAGAGGCCATGCCATTAGTATAGTGTTATTGGTGTTTCTTTTGGGAGTGACAATCCATCTAGTAAAGGTCAGCTTTACTTACAGCCTATCAGTTTTTTATAGGTAGTGTTTTAGATTATGGGTAATTCTCAAGTAAGTCATGGCGATCATTTTGGATCAGAGTATATTGCACCTCAAAGTATTCCAAAAGCTTATTTTGGTTGTGGTGAGATAGGACATTAGTCCAAAGAGTGTCCTTAGTGAGGGATTATAGGTCATTTAGCTCATTCAGATCAGTCTTATAGTATTATGGCAATGTTAGTTATAGATAGTGCACTCGATGCCTTAGTTGATAATTCAGTCGATCGATCTGAGTTTAGACCCATTTAAATTTCTTCTCCAATAGACCCATTAGGTATGATATTGTAGATTTCACCATGATATGTGTGCTTTTATTTCCCACCTTTACCTTTTTTATTTATGTGCACTGGGTTTTTAAACCAATTAATGATTATATGCCTTGATGAGTTCATATTGGTTATTGTATGCCTTGTTATTGAATTCATGATTATTTGGCTGCCCCGTGGTATATTTATTTTAGTAATGAATGGAGTAAATCTTTATTGATAGTTTCTCCCTATGGATGTATTATTTGGGTTCGAGTCCCATTGTCTTTATTATAGTCCTTGAGCAGTACTTGCTATTGATTTTTATTTTTGTGCTACCTATTCATGATAGTGATTATTATATTGTAGTTATTATTATTATTTGTTGTAATTGATCTTCGATGGGTAGAAATTAAAACTAGTTTTATCTAGTTAGAATTCCACTCTTTGTGGTTCTTAATTAGTGTCTTGAGAAGCTATACTCTAATTTGATAATTTTTTCCCTATAGCAAGGCAAGGTTGATTGTTTTCCTCTTTTGTTGGTTGTGATAGACTAATTTTGGGAGTAGATTATGGTGTAAGAGGTAATCTGACCTTCTATTGTTCTTTATGGTTCTAAAGTTGGCAATTGAGCTATGTTGCCTATTCCTGAGTTTGGGATTCTTAAAATTACCTCCTAGATTTGAACATTTTTATTGTCTATCCCTCACTATATATCCCATTTTGAGATTGACCAATTTGGGGTCCATTCTTCACTTGTGTCTACTTTATTACCCAATATTGGTTTGATATTAATATCAATATGTCTTGGATTCATCTTTCAAATTTGTTGGGGTTATCTCCTAGTGATGGTTTGCCCTTTTTTTGGTGTGCATTTCTTGTTGTGATATGGTTCTTGTGTTATGTGGAGTAGAGAGTTAGAGGCAAGTGGTCTTTCCTATACTTAAGTTATGTAATTGGAAATTATTCATCTTGAGTTGCTTGGTTTATTTTCTGGTTGGTGGAATTGGTGTTGAGATTTTTAAATGATGTACTCAGTATGAGTAATATACTCTAATGGGATTAAGCATGGCTTATTTCACAGTTTATGGGACATCCTAGAGCAGATCATTCAGTAATGAGTAGTGATGCTTCATACTCTTGGATTACAATTTTGATTATCATCCAGACTAGTTGTAACATTAGCATAGATTGTATTCCTTGATTATGTCTATTTGTGTTCCTAGATAGCACCTTATAAGCTTATTCTTATGGTAGCAATATCGACTTTTAGTAGATAATCCTCAAATCTTTATGTTTTATGTGATGAGATTGTACGAATGAGACACAAGTGATTTTTCTCTTTGTTTGGGGTGGATAGCAGGTGTGGGATAGTAAAAAAAGGTTGTATTTGGATTTGGACTCAGTTGTATGACTCATGCCTCTATTTTTTTTTGGCTTGGGTAAGATTTTCATTGATTTATATGGGGATTGAGATAGTATCAGTGTATCATGGTTTGAATTTGTGAGAATCAAGCTTCTTTAGTTCAACTTTAAGCTAATTGGTGGTTAAGGTTGAGTTTTGGTTGTTTGGAAGTTAAGTGAGAAAGCTAGTTGAAAAAAGGATACCTGTGGCAAAATCCCTTGGAAGTGTTATCTCTTCTTAGAGGTTATCTAAGAAGTAATGCTTGAATTATTTGGGCCCAGTACCTCAACCTTTTGAGCTTTTGAGATCTTTCTATCCATTTCTATTTGCAAATAAAAGTCCTTATAGTAGTGGATATTGTAATGATCCTCCAGTCATTTCCTTAATTTTTATTCATTTATAGTGTTTTGAGCTTTCTGACAGCGGGTACAAATTATTTATGACTTGCCAGAACTATCGGTTCAGTGATTAGACAGTTTATTTAGATTTTAGGCCCATTTCCCTCTTTTGGAATTTTTACTATTTAGGTTTTGGCCTCTGACCAAAACACCTAATAGATGACCTCAGATGAGAATTCCAACAGTGTCATCAGCTCAAGAATGTCGATTTTAGGTTGGGTAGACCTTTGGTTTAGGTCTCGAGGCCCTCAACCTTATTTCAACCTATTGATCAAAAAATTGACACTTTTAAACTTAGGTGTGGGATCCATATTTGGCTGAAATGGCCTCGAATGGAAGTCTCAAGTTTTCCATCACGTCTTGGAAATTTGAATTTTCTATGGTTACATAGTTCATTTGCATATATAGGATTTTCAATGAATCCTGAGGCCTTGGCAGAAACTTGAAAGGATTCTAAGTCTTCAGTTGTTATATGGGGTATTGTCTACACGAGCCAAGGGTTGCAATCGTGGTTCCCTTAGCAGGCACAAAGGTGGTGTGATCGTGTAGGGTGAATCACGATTGTGATAATCTCAACTATTGAAGGGGTGGTGCAATCACACACCTGTATGTCACGATAGTGATATTTGATTACCTGGATGGGGTATAAATAGATCTCTTATGTCGGAACTATAGCATTATTCACCCTTTTCTGAGATCTAAAACCCTAAAAGAGAGGCAAAGCTTTGGATTAAGCTTATAGATGTTTTGGGGGAGCTTGGCTATCCATTATTCTGTGATTTCCCTTTGAATTCATGGTAATTTTCCTTCAATTTCATGATAAATTCTTAGAAATTAGTGCTTTGAAATTCGAAAATTTGAGGATCAATTTAAGACCTGATTTATGCTCCATTTGTGCTCAACTTTTGAGCTAAACTTCCTTGTCCATCGAGGGACCTCGTGATTGTTTATATTTTAGAATTCATTAGCGGGACTTGGAGGCCTATTCTTAACCCAAATTTTATATGGATTAGTATTTCATGATTCTTATCCAGTAGTACTAAGTTAGTATACTTGATTAAAAATTTGGGGATATCTATGTTAAGTGTTAGAATCTAAGTTTAAATCTTGGATAATTGAGCTAATAAAAAGAAGAGTTTCAAATTCTAGATGGAGTGAACTCGGGGTGCGGTGATACTACTAAAAAATCTAAATCAGTATGTGTTTAAGGTATTATATGATGACTATGGGAGATATAGAAAGTCAAGAGTTCTATCCTAGAAGGAAGTGCTAGCAATGGGTTTAGACTTTAAGATATAATATTTTAGGGTGAGTTTATTATTTGTATGTATAGTTATAGCATAGACTCTAGAGTAGATTAGGTGCAGTTAAGTTTAGAGTTTATTAAAATGGTTCAGAGACATAAAATAATGATTTAAATTAAGGGGATATGATAAAACAAGGAACCAAGTCAGGCTCTCAAATTCTAGTAGTGATGCTAGTAAGTTCTAGATCAACAATAGGGTAGGAAGGTCCTTGAATCATTCTTATCTTAGTACAATTCCTTTTTCACTTTATTCATTATGGGATCTACTCAAGCCTTACAAGTTATCTCCATGATCATAGCTCATATTCATGCACTTTGTAGTGAATCGTATATGCTCCCAGTTCTTAATATGAGGAGTTCCAGTTCACTCAAAAGAAAAAATCACATTCCATGAATGTGTGAACTCCAAACTCAGGTCATGTAGCTCATGACTCATGTACTCATGATTTATAGTATGCTCAGTCCCCATAACTTATGATACACCCTTAATGACTAGTAAAAATTTATATTATGGAATATATGTCCTTAGTTTGATCTTTATAGGTAATTCATGTTATTGATACTATATTCTTCAGGCCTTAGTTAAGTGTAAAATTTATGTATAGTATTCTTTCATTCTTCAGGCCCTCATGTTCTAATCTTTCAATGACCTCCCCTAATAAAATAATAGTGGTGATGAGAAACTGCTTATATAGGAGAGAGTAAATGTTCTATATTAGGAAAATATTATTTTATGGTTATTTTATCTAAGTCTATAAGTGTGGAGAAAAATTAAGGTGATGCTTTTGGTATATGTCATAGTTAGTTAAACATTCTAAATGTGTCTTCTTGGGATAGTGCATGCAATTGTTATTTATAAAGGTATTAAAGATTATGGGAAACTCTCTAGGTGGGTTGGTTGACAAGAAGTTCATATGTGGTTATAATGATAGGCTTGAATGTCATGTTGGTATACAAGTGGATGAATGCATTATGTGTTAGTGAATTCCTAGTAAGAGGTTGAAGTTAGTTTTTGAAGTGGTAAGGAGTATTATTCTTGAGATGAGAGATGTGGAAACATCTGGGATATTGAATCCATTGTTTAAACTAAATATTAAGGTTTTATTTTTTGTACCTTGTTACTTTGAGTAGGCTTGACCATGGTGAGAGAATTTAGTTAAACTCAGAATTTAGTAAATAGAGTTATCAATTCCTATGTAAATAATATAAGTGGGGTCTAATAAAGGGTAAAATCTAAGTGGAAAAGTGTAGTTGAGGGAGTATTTGAGAAGTGGGGCGAAGCTTGAAAGTTCACAGTTGCATTGCCTAAGGCATAGTAATTGTATCCTAGCTTATGTTTTATCGCTCTATATTCCATGTTATAGAGTTATAGCCATGTCGTGATTCCTTGTTTAGATATCTTATTCAGATTATGCCTAAAATTCCTTTCTCCCTATTGTTATTAGAACTTAGAAAGAGTGTTGAAGAAATACTCTAGTTGAGTATTAACTTTCAGTTTGAGTTACTCCGTATAGCTAGAAATTCAGTTTAGCATTCAGATAGATAAGCTCCTATGGGTTGCATTATTTCCATCTAGTCTCACTGTCCAAAGTTTCATGAATTGGCCATTCCATGAGGTAATTTATTCTCATCTATGTAAATTATTAATTCAATTCAGTCTATGCAGCATGTCTCTGATTCAGATATGTAGTCATGATCTAGTTCACAAGTGTTCTGTGAATGATCTCAGTTTTCCATGTATTTCATCTCAGACATTGTAATACCCCTTGTATGACCTTAGTCCTGTTATCTCATGATTGGTGCATGCCTAATGTACTTGGGTATGCCATGAATACATTTTCTATTGATTCCTATACGTGTTTTATGGAGTGGGGTTCCTAACGTGAAGTTACATACTTTGTTCCATACTTCTAAAGCTTTAAAAAGTTCCTACCCATTATTCGAGGATGAATGATTCCAAGGGGGAGATAATGTAACACCCCATATTTTCGGCCTAGAATTAGGACTATTGTTCCTACATATATAAACTCTAATCCCATAAGTTTTATATTAATATTTGTGTCATGAACATTATCCTAGTGCAAAGAGTGATTTTTAGGGGGAAAATGTTCATAGGAAACACTTAGAACAAAATTGAGTAAAGAGCTTTTGATTTGACCAAATTTTGGTATTTGATCCTCTAAGGGTCAACTTTAAACGTGTATAACTTCTTGAATATATATAATTTTACATCTCAAGACCCACCAAATTATAGATAAATGTTTCCTCTTTCCAATGCACCAAATTTCGCTTTAATTAGATACCCGAGTGAAAAGTTATGAGTATTTTTGTGAGGAACCAGTGAGGGTCTATGATTTCAGCTTGGCACGGACCTTATGCACTGTGATAACCAGAGTGGCACGGACCTTACGCTCCGTGATAAGAAGTATGGAAAGGACCTTGTTCAGGAATTCTTAAACCTAAATTTCTCTTGAACTTTTTTAGGGTAATCTGGTTATTTACGTCCAAAATGACCATATAATTGATAAAGTCACATTTTACATTATTCCATAAACTGAAATAATTGACTTCTCTTCTCTCAAAACCCTCAAGAACACCAAAACAATGGTTTCTCTCAAAAAATTCAACCAGAAGGGCTCCAAACTCAAATATTCCTTCAAGAAATATACAAGTCCAAGTATGTGGGATATTCATCAATAGGTTCCTTCAACCCATTGAGTCCCAAAAATTCCTTAATTTTTTAAGTATATACCCTTTTTCCATCTCTTTATAAAATTTTACGTCGAGTATGAATTTACTCACTTTTCTCTTAATAGTTTTTAAATTCAAACCATGACAATGTGTTTCCCCATGTAAATTATGTTTTTACATGTTTTCTAATCTAAGTCACCCATATCATGTACAGTTGATACCATGTTAATTTGTCAATTTATATATTAAATTATGTGAGCATGATATCCTAATAAGTTGTTATGAATACCCAATACCAAGTTGTTTATGCAAGTTCCCGATTTCAAGTTATAGGTCAGTCAGAATCATGATTTTATCACCATATTTGGGTTATCATTTTCATAATGAATACTCACCATTATTATTTCATGCTAAATATATCAGTTCACTTGTTCATGATTACTTTAGATTTTTGTATGCACTGTTACTTTCAAAATCCCATATATGAGCATATTAGGTCTCTGTGCATGCACTAGTTTATGCTTCCGTATCCATTTAGTTAGGAGTATATCTTCGCATCGAGTGAACTCAAGGATGGAGGCTCCCCCATTAATTTAGGCAGTCTATGTAGTAGTGCCTAAGTTCTAGAACTAAGTATCCAGCGTAGGTTATTAGGGGTCACCCATTACTTTAGGCTTGACTTCCTCTGAGAGGTCACCCATCAGTTTATGCTTGAAACCCTGGTCCTTTGGGACAACAGATTAGTAGATCCATACAGCTAGTGTTAGTACCCGTGGTAAGGTATCGACACCCTTCTAACAGGGGTTATAGGTTGGACCCTGATTAGCTTAGATTGGGGCATGTCATTTAAATATTAGCTCCTATTATCTTAGTTTAGTATTAAGAGTTTGTTGTCTGATGTTTGTGTGACCACGTGTATAAATATCAATTATTCAGTTATTCAGATACCAATTACTCAGTTATTCAGATAGCAACTATTCAGTTATTTTGATATAAGTTATTCAGATTATTTTAGTACATAGTTATACTTGGTCTTTTATTCATTTTACATATTCATGTATTCATGGTCAGCATTCATACTTGATCCCCAATACGGTTTTACAGCCTATTCACTTTTATATTGAGATTTACCTATGGTACTCATGTTTCTACCGCTTTCTAACTTATATAAATATTTTTAGCAAATGATATAAAAATTTTAATAAGTCTATATAGCTTTTACATACAATCTTCATTTAAATTCACATTTAAGCAAATAGCTTATGATCTCAGTTTTAAAACATATATTAAGTATTTCCATGATTTAGTGCATGTCTCATATACTCAATACAATCCAAAGTACTGACCATGTATATGCATTTATGGCTACATTCCTTCAGATGTAAGCACTAGATGTATCCCACACACCCGAGTCAGAAATTTCACAACATTCAGCTAGCAGGTGATGGGTTCTCTTATTTCGATGATCAAGTCAGTTATAGTTCATGTATTTTATTTTAATTGTTCATATGTATTGATTAGGGATAGTTGGGGGGTCATGTCCAGACTAGGTATACTTAGTATAGTAGAGGTTTTATAAATAGTCAGTTAGAGTCATTATATGTAATTCAAGTTCCTTCTTTAGATTTATTATGTTGTAAACTTTTATAGTAATATATTTATTCAGATTTTCTCATAATTATGCTTTTGTTCAGCAAATTTATCTTTTATATAGATTTTAAATCAGCTGATCAAGTAGTATGCCAGTACGTGGGTTAGCTTGGGATCACTTGTGGTTCTAAGAACTATGATACGACTAGGGCTTAGTCTTGGGTCATGACACATAGTTAGTATGATTAACTTTATTTGGACTATTTTTGTGATCTTGAAACTATATTTAGGTGGATCTAACTTAATTGCTCATGTTCGAGGTGGAATTGCTATCTTATAATTAATTTTGGCATATGTACAATTTAGAAATCAATTTAGACACCTTAGCCTAGTCCAGGGTAGAAATTGCTTAAATATGGGATTTGAGGATTAGAAGTGAGTTCTTCCAACCCACTTTATCCCAAGACTTATGTTAGCTCATGTGGACTTATTTATGGATGTTCGGTATAGTTGAGACTATTTAGTCATCAGTATAAGGTTACTTCATGATTTGATGAATGGTGATGGTCTTTCCCTTGATTATGATATATGGCTTATAGATATGAGATGCCTTATAGGTGAGATATGCCTCAGAGATGTGATTTATAGCCAATGGATATGTTATGGCTTATAGATATGGAATACCTTATGAATGTCACTTTTGATATGGGTTCCGAATATAGTAAAAAAAAGGTTTCGAATATGTATATGGGCCTAAGGTTGTGATTATGATGTCATTATTATTATGGATACATTATTGGGCCCAAGGCCGTGTTATTATATCAGTTGGACATCTGGGAAGTTTCTACCCTTCTAAAGGATATGGTTGTAGTTTATAGATATATTAATCCTTCTTATTCTATTATTTGAATATTTGTGATGACATTCATAGATTTGGTATATTCATGATCATTAAATCGATAAATGATGAGACTCTTGCTAAAATATTATCCTATTATTGTTTTTCCTAAAAAGGGTTAAAGCCCACTTTTCACCTTAAAAATAGATTTCTTCATAACAATAACTACATTTCTTAATGAATATCTTATGTGTAAAAGATTAATAATTAAGTTCTAAATATTTGACTGAGACATATTCTGATCCATGATTTTGATAGTACTAGATTACTTTGGTCGTGAAAGATTTTAACCCTTTCTAAACTTCTATAATTATTTAGTCCCGAAGTTCACTTCGGGCAGTGGCTTTATGGATTAACACTCTTTTTAGCCATGGCTTAAGTCCGGGCACCTATTATATATCTATATACACATCTCTTTGGTATGGGACAGAGGAAGATAATTTTCTGATCATATGAATTTTGGGTAAAACCCAATAATTTATGATGTTGATGGTATTGATAGTGTTGATAATATTGAGTGCATTGATTATATATTTATCGGTTTGTGTCCGACTATTAATTATATATTTATCATTTTGAGTCCAACTATTAATTATATAATTACCGGTTCGAGTCCAACTATTGACTATAAATTATGATCGGTTCAATTCTGAGTATTACTTATATTATGACCGGTTTAATTCTGGATAGCTTATATTATGATCAGTTCAATTCCGGGTATTGTTTATATTATGACTAGTTCAATTCCAAGTATTGACTGTATATATATTAGCAGTTCGAGTTCGAAGGATGGTTGTGATATTGATTATATACTTTGCATGCACATTTCCTATCACTAGTATACGTTTACATGTATCAGCCTTACGGAGGCTGCATAAGTATGGGTGAAGATTATGCCCTGTGTTGTGTTGTATATTGATCAAACCTTTTGAGCCTGGGGCGGTGGGGTAACATGAAAGTCTCGACTTGGTATTGTTTTCAAAATTATGCAGTTACTCTTATTATCATTGATGTTGTTGTTATCATTGTTCTAATCATTGTTATGGATAGTTTGTGACAGATTTGGTTACTAATTCGATATCGAGATTTAAGGTATGATTCTGACTCTTTAATCTTAAAATTTAATTTTTATGCATGAGTAACTCATTATGAGACATAAGGATTTAAAATCCTGAGTATACTCGCACTAGTTCTTGTAATGATTATATGGTCTTAAAATGCTAGACTAATAACTTAGGTTGTATCTCGTGTTGACCTTGTTTACATATATATATATATATATATTTATATATATATATATATTTAATTATGATGTTTTCGTATATCCCTTTCTTTTATTTACTCAAACTGTAAATTAATTCCTTGGCCATGTATACTCCTATATATCTTCCTTTCACCTTTATTTTGTAAATTGGTCGGTGATATACGACATAGTGTTGAGACTCTTAATCATAGCTGGAATAGGATAGTTCATCCATAATACTTACTTAACCTTGTTTTGCTAGTTTCTTTGCCAGAATTGGATAGTTTGTCCTTATTATCTCATTGGCTTTGTTATGTGGGTTTTGGACATTTGGGCGTAGTTTCCATTTTATTTACATGTTATATGTTTCTGCATTATCTTTGGAGCTCAGTCACCAGTTGCCTATTGAGTGGGAGTTATCATCGGTGTTGTGTGTATCATGCGGAGCAGCCATGGTTAAGAGACATAGAATGAGCTCCAGATGTTCGGAGCATTACCTTCCTCCCTCTAATGTACTAGACTAATCTCTATTGTTGTATTCAGAGATGAGTTCTAATAGAGTAATTCCCTTGGTATTTCATTTTTCTATTCTTATTATATTAGAAGTTCTTTTACTAATACAACAAGGTTTGAGGACTCTATTATATAATTATATCTTTTATTACATTGATTTCACATTCTTTCTTTTACCTCTTTGGGTAGTCCGTTAATATCCGTTATGGACTAGAGGTTTGGCTTCCATACTTGTGGGCTATAGTAGGTGCCATCATAACTTGAGAAATAGGTTTGTGACATATCATTAATCATCTCCTGAAACCATATCAATAATCATATATATATATTAGCCATATCATTGTCATTTCTATAAATCATCTCATTAATTATGTTCGAAAGCCATATTAGTAATTATATATATATAATCCATATCATTAGTGATATCTTTAAATCATATCATTAATCATATTTGTAAATCATATCATTAGTCATATTTATAAATCATATCATTAATCATATTCTTGAAGCCATATCAATAATCATGTATATATGATTCGTTTCATTAGTCATATCGGTAGATCATACTGTTAATCATATCCAAAAGACATATAACAATCATATATGTGTAAGTCAAATCATTAGTCAATCTATAAATCATATCATTAATCATATTTGTAGGTTATATCAATAATCATATATATAAAAGCCATATCATTAGTCATATTTATAAACTACATAATTAATCTTATCCAGAAGTCATTTCAATAATCATGTATCTATCTATCTATATATATATATATATATATATATATATATATATATATATATAAGTCATATAATTAGTCATATCTACAAATCATATCATTAATCATATCTGAATGCCATATCAATAATGATATATGCATATTAACCATATCATTAGTCATATCTATAAATCATCTAATTAATCTTATTCAGAAGCCATAACAATAATCATATATATATAAGCCATATTATTTGTCATATTTATACATCATATGCAGAAGCTATATCATTAGTAATACACGGAATTAGGAACAATCTTTCAATATCCAACCACATACTCCTTAAATATATTCAATCTCCTTAAGTCCCAAGCTAAACATTAATAAGCGTATATCACTCGTAAATAAGTCTATAAGGATAAACACAAGTTTTACACTAATTTAGCTCAGAGGGGCCCACTTTTAATTCTCAAAATCTATTTTAGAAAACTTCTACCTAATCTAAGGTGGTTTGATGCACTTTAGTGTTGTTATACCTTATTTAGCCTTGTTTTATGGACAACTTGGGTTCTTAATGTTTTAATGATGATATAATTGAGTATCTAAGTGTTTAAGTACTTGAATACAATGTTATTGGCGTCTTTCAAACAAGTGTCTGCTTAAATTGGTCACTTGGAGTTTAAACAAGAAAACTAGAGTTACTAGGTTGAGCTAGGTGTTGTTCTAGTCTACCTCGATGGATTCTAATGTGTTTAATGAGTTCCTAAGGTTATTATTGTGTTATTCGGAGTGAAAAAATTTATTTACAGATTTCAAATCTTAATTGAAACAATCCAAGTGTCAACAATAAGTTAAAAATTATCAAGGGCAAAACTAGTTCTTAGCTTAAGTTTCTAGTGTGTTGTTCTTGCTGTTGTGTTGTGTTGAGCTCTAATACTTGGTATTTAATCATGTAGTATGCTTGTTGAATTGATTTTTAGGATATATGGATTATACACAAGCTATAAATCAAAGGTTAAAAACACCACAAAGCTTGGAATGTAAGACAAGTGCAAGACAGAGAGTTATATGTCAAAAGTGCAATTTCCAGTAAAGGTATTGGAATAGACCCGCACAAAAACTCCTCTCTCACTAGGAAAAATAAAGCAGTCATACCACTCTATTCCTTGAATCAATAAACACTACATATACCTCTCTTCCATGGTCAAAGAAATGTGGAGCACACCTTGTCCCATACATGAAAAAATCCCTCCACCATAAATAGGGCACTTGTACACTTTGTTAGACACTTTTGATGTCTTGGATTTTTGGAGAGGGTCTTATAAAAACTTTAATTATGGTTTATTTCTATTTAATTCAGCTTTTTAATAGGTTAAATCATGTATTCATTGATTTGGATTACGATTATGGCCATTAGTGGATAAACGCCCCCTTTCCAGCTTTAAGGCCAAGAACACGTTTACTTTTGCTTTGAACTGAGTTTGGTTTGATTTATTATCATATTTTGTTATTTATTTATCCTTTTTATCACTATTATAAGGATTCAAAACCCTTAGAATATATATACATATATATATATATATATATTGTTGACCTTATAAGTTCAGGAGGGGGAATAGGAAGTAGAACGTGGGGATAAATAGAGCAAGGTTCTTATTCTTTTATGAAATATAGAATTTTAATTATAGACAAGGATAGAGATATACCTATAAGCCTTGATCGCTTCACTTGTAGGATGAAATATTAATGGATCTAAATGGATTATTACATCCCCACTCCATGATGTAGTTTTTATGCCTAGTTAGGTAGAAGGTTAGAGGTCAGGAGACCGTGACCATACAATAAACCCTAAAAATTAACAACCATGATAAGTAATCTAACAAATGAAGTTAAATAGTGTAGGATTTTTCATAGTGTTTTAACCCCAGGCTTTCATCCATTGATTGTCAAAAGTCTTTACTTTTCTGCGTTATTTTAGTTTACTTTTAATTATAAACTTTTAAACTCTTTTGGTTACATTGCGCTAGTTAATCTCTATTGTTAAACTAGAATAGGATATTTGTCAATACAATAGTCTCTAAGGGATTGATATTTCACTTTATTTAAGGCCACTGTATTACTTGGTGTGACCATATAAACTTGCGTGTGCGCTTTTGCACGAACAAGTTTTTGGTGCCATTACCAGGGGCTTGTTAATTGGAAACTATTTTATTTTTAGTATTACTTTTTAGAATTCTTTGGTGCTTTACACTTGGTCTTGATATTGGATTTTTAGGAAATAGGTTTACAAGCTAGTAAGATAGAAAGGAATAGGGAATTGGTTGAACCTAGCCCTAAATCTAAGCAACAGTTTTAGCAATTGAGGAGAGAAGTAGTCTTTCTCCCCTATATTCCACAAATTCAAGAGGAAAAAGACAATCATTCTTTAATGGCTAAAGATCAATCATCTCGTAGGACAATTTGTGAAGTGGCAATCTTACTTCCAACAAATTTGACCTCCTCTTTCCAAAAAATGGTTGCTGGAGGAAACTTTGAGCTGAAACAGAACATGGTGCAACTTTTGATCAGCAATTGACAGTTGATGGGGCTTTCACATGAAGATGCATAATTCCATTTGTGGTACTTTCTAGAGATCAGTGACATATTTATCCCTACAGGTGTGTCAATTGATTATGTTAGGCTGACATTATTCCCTTTCTCACTATTGGGGGAAGGGAAGGAGTGGTTGAACACTGAGTCGGAAAGTTCAATCAAAAGATGAGATAACTTAGCTCGAAAATTCCTTGTTCATTTCTTTCCATTTGTTACGACTGCGGGAATGCATATTAAGAATGTTTGCTTCAAATAGAAGCATGATAAGGACTTATATCATGCATGGGAAAGGATTAAATCTTTTCTTTGGGACTGTCCACGTCATCAATAGTCCAATGAGGTACTAGCTCACACTTTTGATAAGTCACTTGATCACAACACAAAAATTTTTCTAGATTCTGCTGCAGGTGGTCAAGCTTTGGACTTGACATATGATGATCAATATACCATGTTAAATAGGATTGCACAATGAACTTCTGAGTGGCACTCTAACTCAAGAAGTTCTATAAAGAAGGTTGCAGGCGTATTAGAATGGATTAATTTATTGCTATATTTTCTTAGATTGTTGCGCTACAAAATCAATTGACTGCTCAGTTCAACAATATGAAATTAGGGATTATATAGCCTGCAGTAGCAGTTAATGTAACTCACCAGATGATTACTTGGTGCAAGATTTGTGGCGACAGTGGTCATTCTACAGCCTTATGTGGTGCGAATCCTGAGTCAGTGATGTTCATAGGTAATGCTCAAAGGACAAATTATGGGAATGCTTACAACTTAAAGTTGCAGACACAGCCACCAAATCCATCATGGAACAACTAATAGTAGTAGTTTTGGCAGCAGCAAGTTCAAGGTAATCAGGCTACTAGGAATATGAAAGGGATGTTAAAACAAATGTTAGCTTCTCAAGCACAATTGGCAGCAAATATAAAGAGCCAATAAGCGGCTACAAGGGACTTCAGGTTGTAGATAGGTCAGATAGCAGCAGCACAAAACACCAAGCCTCAAGGTAGTTTGCCAAGTGTTACTGAAAATCCTAAATAAGTTATGGCAATTACTTTGAGGAGTGGTAAAAAGGTTAATGAAGAATCTCCAAAGAAAACTGAGGTAGATGCAAAGGTGGAAACTAAACAAGTAAATAACAAAGTTCATAAAAATTCAAAAAAGTTTGGGTACTCAAAAACAATAGTTGCTGAATAGGAGAAGAATAGACTACCACCACCTTTCCCACAGAGGCTTATAAAAGTAAAGGAGGATGTATGCTTCAAGAAGTTATTTGACATGTTCAGAGTGATTCACATTAACCTTCCTCTTTTAGATGTTTTGCAGGGAATGCCCAAGTACCCTAAGTACTTAAAGGATGTGGTCACTAACAAAGTTAAGCTGCAGGTTGTTGAGACAGTAGCATTCATAAAGGAGTGTAGTTCTGTAGTAACACAGAAGATACCCATAAAGCTCAAAACCCCTGGAAGATTTACTCTCCTCATTCAAATTGGCAATAATGATGTGGTCTATGCACTTAGTGACTTGGCGAAAAGTATCAACTTAATGCCTCTATCCTTTTTAAATACATTGGGTTTAGGGAAGCCGAGACCGAGTTCTATTTTACTTTAATTGGCAGATCGGACCATAGCCCATCCTGAAGGAATCATAAAGGATGTTCTCATTAAGTTTGGTAAGTTTATTATTTCTATTGATTTTATTGTTTTAGATTTCAAACATAAAAAAGGTTCTAGTTATTTTGGGACATACATTCTTGGCAATGGGAGGAGCATTGATAGATGTGAGAGAGGGCACGCTCACAATGAGGCTGTATGATAAAGAAGCAGAATTCAAAGTCTATGAACCACTCAACATACTATCCCACTGCACAGATTTATGCATGATTACAGTGATTAAAAGGTATAAGTGTGGGGTGGTATAGGTTAGTTCACGAAAGACCTCTCCGGACATTCTCATTGAGCAACCCAAGCCACAACTACCACAACCCAAAATAATGCAGATTGATGAGCCAGAAAATGCTATTATTGAGAGATTTGTTGACCCTAAGAGTTCATACTCTAAAGGTACAGAATGAAAGAAAAGATGGTGCCCAAGTGTGAGGAGGAGGATAAAGAAAAATTGATATGTCAAAGATTGGGTCATTCTGCAATAATAAATCGAGTGCTACTTGGGAGGAAAACTGAGTTAAGGTATGTTTTATTTTTAGTATTTTAGTTCTTACTTCACTAGTTTTTGTTTTTGTTGAGTCACAGGTTGATGGAAAGTCTGAGTACTAGAAAAACTAAGCTAAGAAAAATGGCGAAGACTAAGTGTGGGGTCCCCGAACCCTCTTGATGTATACAAATTCTACTAGGTAGGCCTAGAGGCCTTAAAGAGTATTTCTATCCCTACTTATAAGTATACTTAGGGAAAAAGTATATTTTTATGTGCGGGGTAGGGAAATTCTCATTTTTAGGGTAATTTTAAAAGTTTTTGTATTAGGAATAAACAAGATATTCTTGTTGGTGCTATGTTTGATTGTATGATGAAAGTTTTTTGTTGTAAAAAGCATATTGATTGTGCGAATTATTACTTTTGAGAATCCTAGGCTCATGATTATGACTCTTGTACTTATTGGCCTAATGTTGAATTTATGTGGTTATTTAGTTAAGAGTTTATGATGATCTTACTTAAGTTAAGCATATGCCATGTGTGTAAGGTAGTTTTATATTCCTTGTTGCATTTGATGCAAGAACTTGCCTGGTTCGTGTACAAAGCAGAATAAAGAGTGTAGGTCTAGGAGATGATATAGACATTTCTTTGATAACTATGTTTATACCTTCTTTTAACCTACCCTTATGCATAAGCCTAGTTAACCCCATTGAGCCTTTAGCTTTTTCTTTGGAAACCTCATTTGTAGCCTAATCCCTTCTTTGATTGACTTTAATTTGACCTAAAGCTTCTACGTGCTTTAGTTAAAATTAATTGAGTAAGGAGTTTGAAATTCAAGTAGGATAAAGGTGAAAGTGAAGCCCTAAAGAAATAGTTATTGGTTTATACAATCATTAATTTTTGTTGTTGGGAGTTATGTAATGTAAAGAAAAAAATTGGTCAAATTGAATAAGTTGTGTATAGAAAATACTCCCACCATAGTGTATGTGAATGAACTTAATGATATGTGGCAAAACAAAATCTAGGGGTAAACAAAATTAGTGTAAATTGGTTGGTAAAGGTGAGTTGATTGTATAATGTAATGCATTAAAGTACTTAGGGAAGATTGTCACTATTCTTGGCTAAAATAGTTCCTACCCATCACTTAGCCTAAATTACAACCCTTAAATACTTATTTGATCCTAAGCTTTAATATTCTGATATTAGTTGAGTACTACACTAAGGGCATGCCTATGGTTCATTTTGTGTAACTTGTGAATTCCTTGTGAGAGTGAGTGTAATTTTTTTCTTGTACCCATTCTGTCATAAATTTCATATATGTGAATGATTATAGGTAGCTCTTTTGTGGTGATGACATATGTTTAATTATAGTTGGGTGAGTTGTATGATGTCTTTGATTTTGCAATATGCATGAGTTTTCCAACAAGGTGAGTCAATTCTTGTTTCTAGGATGTTTTGGATTAATATTCTTGAACTTTCAATTGTGTATGTAACATGCTTAGTGTAGAAACTTGCATTTTGTGTAGTAATTATAGTAATAGCTTAAGTATCCTTCTAATTGTATAAGTATGGATTCACCTCAGATTATGATGCTTATATTAAAGAGTTGTTCGAGGGCAAACAAGGCTTTAAGTGTGGGGTGGTGCTCTAAGGTGGTTTTATGCACTTTAATGTTGTTATCGTAGCTTATTTGGCCTTGTTTTGAGGGCAACTTGTGTTCTTAATGTGTTAAGTTGATATAATTTAGCATCTAACTTTTTAAGTACTTGAATACAATGCTCTTCGTTTATTTCAAACAAGTTTTTACTTAAATTGATCACTTGGAGTTTAAATGAGAAAACTAGTGTTACTACCTTGAGCTAGGTGTTGTTCTAGTCTACCTAGATGGATTACGACGTGTTTAATGAGTTCCTAATGTTATTATTGTGTAATTTAGTATGGAACTACTTGTTTATAGTGTTCAAAGTTCGATTGAAACAAGCCAAGAGTCAACAACAAGGTAAATATTTAAGAGGGCCGAACTAGTTCTTAGCTTAAGCTTCTAGTGTGTTGTTCTTGATGTTGTGTTGTGTTAATCACAAATACTTGGTGTTTGATCATGTCTTATTCTTTGTGATTTTATTTTTATTATATATGGATGATACAAAAGATGTAAATTAAAGGGTGACAACACCACAAGGCTTGAGATTGAAGACAAGTGCAAGACAAAAAGTTATGCGTCGAAAATGCAATTTCCAATGAGGGTATGGGAATACCCCCGACCAACACTCATCTCTCCCTAGGAATAATCAAGGAGGAATTCCACTCTCTACCTTTCATAAATCCATGCAACTCAGACCTCTCTCCCCTGGTAAAAGCAATGCGGCTCACATATTGTCCCATACACGGCAAAAATTCCTCTACTATAAATAGGGCATTTGTACACTTTGTTAGACACTTTTGACATCTTGGAGCTTTGGAGAGGTTCTGCTAAACACTTTAATTATCTATTATTTCTATTTAATTTAGATTTTTAATCTATTATATCATTTATTCATTTATTTGGATTACGGATATGTCCATTAGTGGCTAAACGCCTCCTTTCGCAGTTAAGGTCAAAAACATGTTTACTTTCACATTGAATTAAGATTGCTTGGATTTCCTATTTGGTTGTTTATTTACCCTTGTTATCACTATTTTAAGGATTCAATACCCTTATAATACATATATTATTGACCTTGTGAGCTCGAAAGGGAGAATAGAAAGATAGTACATGGAAATAAATAGAGCTTGGTTCTTATTCTTTTATGAAAAATGAAATTTGAATTAGCAACTAGGATAGGGATATACATAGAAGCTTGATTGGCTCCCTTGTAGGATGAAATATTAATTCATCTTAATAGATTATTACATATCTCAACCAGAGGCTACTCCTAGTCGTGACAACGATTCTTATGGTCACAAGTGACCACAAACTAACCCATGATTTGGTACCTGCTGTGAGCACTAAATAAAGTAACAAAATACACGTGTGGAAGTAAACTATCAGTTACATAAGGTATAAATTCTGATAAGATAATGTAAAACTGGATATTGAAATATGTATCAAAACATGTCTGAAACATCGGATAAAACCAACTGACTATCTAACTGTCTGACTGCATGTCTGAAAGCCTCTAAACTATGTGAAAAGTGTTGATGGGACAAACCCTAACTAACTCCAAACTGAACGAACTGAAAGAAATGTGAAAATACTGAAATAACATAAATAGTCCTCAACATATGATGACTCACCACAACTGTTATTGATAAGATGAACTGTCTAAGCGCAGTAAGGAAACTAATCATCCAAACCTATGACCCAAGACATCATAGCACGAAGAAAAGTATGCGATTAGTACTTTGTATATACTGGCATATGAGATGGGCTAGGCTGAAATACATAGGCTCATGTGCATGAAAAAATCACTGACTGAATAGCATGAGATAAATGATATATAAATACGTGAAAGTTGTAAAATCTTAGAATGCATGATCGAGCATATAACATGATACTGAAATAGTCTATAAACTAAAATATTAAAATCTGGTAACTGAATAACTGATAAATTGTATGCTATAGTCAATAAAACCTGAACTAAATTTTGTACTCAATACTGACTTAAGACTGTGGGAGGTATACTCTAACCGACATGCCTTAATCTTATCTAATCGGAGTCCAGCCTGTAATCCCAGTTGGAAGGGTGTCAGTACTGTGCCATGGGTACTAACAATGGTTATGTGGATGTACTCAACTGGTAGGTAAACACTTTATAGACCTCAACTGTCAAGTTGATATCTTTGATCTACGCTAGCTACGTAGTTCTGGAACTATGGGACTGCTACTAAAGGTCACACTCTCTACTCACAGGTGAGCCCCCATCCATAGGTTCACTCGGTGCTAAATCCTACTCCCAACTAAATGACTCTGATCACTAAACTGAACTAAGATTAGCAGAGCAAATAAATGATCATGATGACGAACTGAATAACAACGCTCAAGGTTTATCTGAAACTATTCTCAAGATACTGAAATTATGTAAACAACTAAGTATCGGGTATTAATAACCCTCTAGCACAAAATGAAAATAAGAATAAGGACATATGAAGCTTTAAAACCCATAATAAAGGATCATTGTTCAAAACTCAACATTTAGATATTTCATCAAACACATGGGAGTCATGAATTTAAGTATGGGAATAGGTAAAGTATGTGATTGAAAACATAGTTACAATACTAAAACCATAAATTAGGGATTTAATAGTGAAATTTCATCATTCAAACGTGTAATGGGCTCATCCCATCAAAAACCACGTCTAAAATAACTTATAATCAAAATCAATAATAACTTCATGGAGATAATTCATTCTAAACATGTAAAAACTCATAATTTGATAGCATAAGGGGAATTTTGGACTCTATGGGTGAAAAGGACCCATGGATGAACATCACACATACCTTAAACCTTAAATCTTGAAAGAAAAATACAAATTCTTAAGCTTCCTTGATGGTTCTTGGATTTGGTAACTTGATTTCTTGGTTTTCTTGAAGAGGAAAAGAAGAAATTAATGAACTTGGTGGATGATTAGGGTTTTTTAAGAGGAAAATTGGGGGAAAATGGGCATACAATTCCCTAACCAACTTTTAGTTCATGTTTTTATGAATGGGATTGAGGGGAAAAGATACAATCTCCCCTCAGAGATTTAAATTCGTAACTGGAATATAGATTAAAGGCTTATTGCGATGTGGTGAAGGCTTCATCGCTATACCTACTGTGATGCGCCACTATCACAGTGAAGTTCTTGAATCAAACACCAAATATGACCCAATCCTCGTTTGAAAAATCCAAAACTTCCCCGAGACATGCTTCTTACACCCATAAACATGAATTAACTCAAAAACCTCTGTCTCGGGATCGAGAAGACCCATTTAAAAATCCTCAAAGTTAAGAGGCCAAAACACTTAGTGAAATTTTCACTAAGTTCCCAACACTTAGTGAAATTTTAAGGCCTTAAGACTCTTATACATACTAGTAGTAGAACTGAGCTAAGAAAAGTATGAGGTATTACAATATCTCCCCCATTGTAACATTCATCCTCGAATGAGACTGACTAAGCTGAGAATAGTAGGGAAACTGAGATCATATACTAGACATGCATAACTGAAAACATGATTGGATGATTGAGTCTAAAACATGATACATGACTGAACTAAATTCGTGAATGCATGCAATCACATGAGAAGGATTATATAGATGGAACTGAGAATATAAAAAAGACAATCTAAGCAGAACTGTTACCTTAAGCTTAGTTTGAGTTTACGAAGAAAATATGAGGGTACTTGGTACTTAACGAACTGATTCCTCCAAAGAACTTTGACCAAGGAAACTTATTTATTCCTTTGTCTACGAATCTGACAATCAAGGATCTCGACTGGGATTTCTTCATAAGATAGGCTATCCTGAATATCTATGCTCTCTAAGGGAACTGAAACCGCTGGATCACTAATTCACTTCGTAATAGGGAAACATGAAACATTGGATGCACTAATGCAAAATCTATAGGCAAATCAAGCACATAAGCCTTTTGAAAATGACACAAAATTTTGTAAGGGCCATCATATTGGGGACTAAGTTTCCCATCTTGCCAAATCTCTTCACTCCCTTGATGGGCGAGATTTCTAAATACATAAAATAACCAACCTCAAATTTAAGGTCTCTTATTCTCACATCTGCATAGGATTTCTTACGGCTTTAAGTTGACATAAACCTTTCCCTGATTAATTGAACCTTTTCTATCACATCAAACACTAAATCTAGTCCTATCAAAGAAGCCTCACCTACCTTAGACCAACCAATAGGGGATCTACATCACCTTCCATAGAGAGCCTCAAATTGAGCCATTGGATAGTGGAGTGATAACTGTTATTATAGGCAAACTTGATCAATGGTGAGTGATCATCCGAACTACCCTTACAGTTAAGAACACACACCATCAATATGGCCTCTAGGGTCTGAATGGTCCTCTCTGCCTGACCATCTATCTGGGGATAAAAAGTTGTACTGAGATGAACTTGGGTACCAACACCCTTCTAGAAAACTTTCCAAAAGTAAGAAGTAAACTGTGTACCTCTATCTGAAATAATAGACAATCAAATTCCATGCAAACTAACCAACTCTCTAATATAGATCTTGGCATAGTCCTCGACTGAATAAGAAATATGAACTAGCAAGAAATAGGTTGATTTGGTCATTCTGTGCACAATGACCTATATCAAATCATGCTGACATCGTGAATGGGGCAACCTTATCACAATATCCTTGTTCACCTCTTCCCATTTCCAAGTAGGAATGTTGAACTCTTGCACTATACCATTAGGAATATGGTGTTCAACTTTAACCTGATGAAAGTTAGAACACTTTTCTACAAACTCTGCAATATACCTTTTCACAACACTCCACTAATAGATTTCCCACAAATCATGGTACATCTTAGTGTCTCCTGGGTGAATAAAATAATGTACACCATGTGCTTCTGAAAAGATTTTTTGTCTCAAACCATCAACAGATGGTACACACGGCCAACCCTGACAACGCAATACAGTATCTCCCCCTTAGGAGAAAACTTCTACTTTCTGCTCTCAAATTAATTCCTTTAACTTAACTAAACTGGAATCCCTATGTTGCTTTTCTCTTACTTTAGCAACCAAAGAAGATTCCAAACTATTCTTAACCCATACACTACCCTCAGCTAAATTAACCAACCTAACACCTAATCCAGCAAGTTGATAAACCTTTTGTGCTAACCTTTTCTTATAATTCTCAACCTGTGCAACACTACCCATACACAATCTACTAAGGGCTCATTCCACTATATTGGCCTTACTTGGATGATATAATATACTCATATCATAATCTTTCAAAAACTCTAACAACCTTCTCTAACAAAGATATAAATCTATCTGCGAGAACATGTACTACAAACTTTTGTGATCTGTGAACACATCAAGATGAACTCCATAAAGATAATTTCTCCAAATTTTCAAGGCAAACACAACAACTGCTAACTCAATCATAGGTAGGGTAATTATTTTCATGGTGTTTAAGTTATTTAGACGTATAGGCTATAACCTTACCTTTCTGCATCAATGTACAACCAAGACCAACTCTAGAAGCATCACATTAAACAACAAACCAATCTGAACCATCTGGGAATGTCAAGACTGCAGCTGAGGTGAGGCAAGTCTTCAACTCCTAAAACTCTTCTAGCAAGAATCAAACCACTAAAACTTAACCTTGTTCTTAGTCAATCGAGACATAAGGGGAATAATAGTCGAGAACCCTCTAACAAGCCATTGGTAATAGCCAGCCAAACCTAAGGACTCCCGATATCTGATGAAGAGATGGGTCTAGGGCAGTTTCTCACTACTTTGGTATTTTTAGGATTAACTATAATTCCATCACTGAAAACAATATGGCCAAGGAAAGATACTGATCATAGCCAAAACTTGCACTTACTAAATTTTTTGCGAACAACTAATAAGTTCTAAGAGTCTGCAATACAATTCTGAGATAGTCTGCATGATTATTTTCACTGCGAAAGTAGACAAGAATAACATCAATGAGGGCTATGAAAAAAATATGTCCAAGTGCTTCTTGAACACCCTGTTCGTCAGGTCCATGAAAGGTGTTGGGGCATTCATTTGTCCAAAAGACTTAACTAAAAACTAAAAGTGACCATACCGAGTTTTGAAAGCTATTTTTGGAATGTCACATTCTCTAAGTCTGAGCTAGTGATAGATAGATTTGAGGTCTATCTTAGAGAAATAACTGGTACCTTGAAGATTTTTGAACAAGTCATAAATCCTGGGGAGTGGGTACTTATTTTTTAGTGTGACTTTGTTAAAATGACTGTAGTTGATGCATATTCTAAGAGAACCGTCTTTCTTGCACACGAAAAGGATTGGAGTACCTCATAAGGAAACACTGGTCCTGATAAATCCCTTATCTAAGAGATATTTCAATTTTTCTTTCAACTCCCTAACCTTAGTTGGAGACATTCTTTAAGGCAAAATTAAGATCGGTTGGGTACCTAGAAGGAGATCTCTTTCAAAGTTAATTTCCCTTTTAGGAGGAACTCCAAGAAGATCTTCAGGGAACACATCTACAAATTCTGTTATTACTGAAAATGACTCGAGACTTGGGGTCTCCAAATTAGAGTCTTTGACTCAAACAAGATCGTACATGTACCCCTTGGATATCATTATTCTAGCCTTAAGGTATGAAATAATTTGAACCCTAAGCATTGAAGTACTACCCCTCTATTCAATGACAGATTCATTAGGAAACTGAAACTGAACGACTCTATGTTTACATTCAACTGAAGGATAGCATGAGTGGAGCCAATCTATATCGAGAATGACAACAAAATCAGACATTTCTAACTCCACAAGGTCAACTGAGGTGACATTCTGGGATACTATAATCTAATAGTTCCTATATACCTGCCTGGCTACAATAGAGAGACCTACTGGAGTAGACACTAAGAAGGGTTCAGCGAAAGATTTGGGACTAACACCAAAATTAACAGCTATAAAGGGGGTTACAAAAGAAAGTGACACTCCGGTATTTAATAAATCATAAACATGAAGATAAAAGACTTGTAATGTACCTGTAACTATATCAGGAGAGCTTTCCTGATCATGACAGGATCGGGGTGCATAGAATCTATTCTGGCGCTTCCTACTAGTTTCATTAGACATGGCACCCTGTTGAGTCGGGCAACCGAATAGAACTGGAGGATGGCTAGATTGACCTTGCTAACCACTCTTTTGGTAATCCCTGACTTTGTGGCTTGGCTTGCCATTCCCAAAACATAAATCATTGCTTGATCTACACACACCCTAATGATTTTTACCATATTTCTATCAAAGAGGATTAGTACGACCACTGTTCACACTACTCTAGGGCTTAGATCCTAGTGCCTTATCCCGACAGTCATTCCTGAACTTTGGCATTGGTGAACTAGCTGAATATAAAGTTACGGCTAAAAACTTTTGACGAAATTGTGAATGGTTACCACCCTCTAACCTAGGCTATGAAAAATTAAAGCTACCTATTTTAGCCATCTTATTCTCTCTCTCTCTCTCTCTCCTTAAGCTTTTGCTCCTTAATCTATTGAGTATAGACCATAATCCTAGATACTTCCATCTCCTTAATCAACATAGAATTTCTATACTCCTTGACCATATTATCAGATATACCATAAACAAACTTACTCATTCTAGGCCTATTATCAACAACCATCAAAGGAGTATACCTTGCCAATAGAGTAAACTTGAGCGAGTACTCCTTCAGACTCGTGGTACCCTACTTAAACTTAATGAACTCCTGGACCTTATCTTTCCTAAACTCTAAAGAAAATAACCTATTTAAAAAGGTTATGGCAAATGCCTCCCACTCTATAGGCCCTTCCTCATCACCACTATCACCATTCTACTACTTATACCAAGTGTGAGCCATATCCTGCAACTGGTATACAGCCAACTCTACACTTTCACTTGAAGTGAAACCCATAATATCTGAGAACTTCTAAACTATATCAAGAAACTTTTATAGATCTACCTCAGACTTGGATCCCAAAAACAAAGAGGGATTATTTCGAGTAAAGTCCTGAATCCTAGCTGCCGTCGTATTTACTACTTGATAAGCATGGCCAACAGCCTGGTGATTATTTTGTGCAGATACTATATGATCTAAGGTAGTGAATTTAGCTCTGAACTCAAAATTAGAGATATGCTCATTCAGGGGATCTTATTTAACATGCAGAGGTGTGTGCTGGTTCCCATTCCTTTTATCATTATTCTTTCTGGGAGACATTTTCTATAAAAGAATAAAGGATGCATTAGAAAGGGAGTTTAAATAGAGCTCATGATCTCTCGTATGACATGAATACTAAAAGAAGGGAAACTTTTCCTTAAACATCTTTTATCCTCTTGTCCATAAGTGATGCATAATTCACACACATGCACAAGACTCGACTTAACATCGCTTTTAGTCTCTCTAGGACACTATAAAACCTTTGGCTCTGATAAAAAGTTTTGTCACGACCCGAAGTTACCCCCTAGGTGCGACAACGGTGCTTACAGTCACAGGTGACCCTAAGGTAACCTATGAACTGCTACATATTATGAGCACTGAATAAAGTAACAAAATACACATGTGCCGAAGTAAAATTTCATCGCCATTAGCTTTAAATATTGATAAGATAATGTAAAACTGGATACTAAAATATGTATCAAAACATGTCTAAAATATCTCATAAAACAAACTAACTATCTAACTGACTGACTGAATGTCTAAAAGCCTATAAACTGAGTGAAAAGAGTTGATGGGATAGGGCCCAACTAACTCCAAAATGAAATAACTGAAAAGAAATGCAGAAATACTAAAATAACATAACCAGTCCTTAACATATGATGACTCACCATAACTGTTCCTGCTGATAAGCTGAATTATCTAAGCGCGATCAAGAAACTGAGTGTCTGAACCTATGATATAATACATCATTGTGTAAATAAAAGTATGTGATTAGTACTTTGAATTTATTGGTATATGAGATGAGGTTAGGATAAAATGCATAGGTTCATGTTCCTAAAATAATGATTGACCGAATAGCATAAGATAAATGTTACATAAATATGTGAAAGCTATAAAATCTGAGAATGCATGATCAAGCATATAACATGATATTGGAATAGTTTGTAAACTAAAATAGTAAAATCTGGTAACTGAATAACTGATAAACTATATGCTATGGTCAAGAAAACCTACATTGAATACTAAACTAAAAATATAGGAGGTATCATCTAACCGACATGCCCTAATCTGAGCTAATCGGGGTCCAACCTGTAACCCCATTTAGCAGGGTGTCAGTACCATGCCACAGGTACTAACAATGGACGTTTGGATCCACTAAACTAATGTCCTAAAGGACTAATGAGTCACCCTTAATTGGTAAGTTCTCTAATGAGATATGTGTAACACTATACTGGCAGGTTGATATCCCTAACCTACGCTGGCTACGTTGTTTTAGAACAAAGGAATTGCTACCAAAGTCCACACCCACTGCTAGCAGGTGAGCCCCTATCCCTGGGTTTGCTCTGTGCTAAATTCTAGTCCAAACTAAATGACTCTGATTACTGAACTGAACTAATCTTAACTAAGCAAATAACTAAGTGAATAACAATGCTCATGGTTTGTCTAAAACTATTATGAAAAAATGGAATTATGTAAACAGTGAAGTGTCAAGTGTTCATAACTCTCCAAAACTAAATGAAAATAAAAATAAGGACATATGAAGCCTTAAAAACCATAATAAAGGATCATTTCTCAAAACCCAACATTTATACATTTCATAAAACATGTGGGAGTCAAGAATTTAAGCATGGGAATGGATAAAGCATGTGATTGAAAACAAATTTACAATACTAAAATCATGAATTAGGGATTTAACATGGAAATTTCAACCTTCAAATGTGTAAACGGCTTATCCCAAAGTAAACCACTTGTAACATAACTTGTAATCAAAATCAATAACAACTTCATGGAAACAATGTATCATAAATATGTAAAAACTCATAGTTTGATATCAAAAGGGGATTCTTGGACTCCACGAATGAAAAGGGCCAATGGATGAACATCACATATACCTTAAACCTTAAATCTTGAAAGAGAAACACAAATCCATAAGCTTTCTTGAAGGTTCTTGGATTTGGTAACTTGATTTGTTGGTTTTCTTGAATGGGAAAGAATGAAATTAATGAACCTGGAGGATGATTTGGGTTTATTTTTTAGAGGAAAATTGGGGGGAAATGAGCATGTAATGCCCTAACAAACTTTTAATTTATGTTTTAATGAATTGGATTGAGGGAAAAAGGCTCAATTGCCCCTCAGAGAATTGAATTCATAACTGGAATGCAGATTAAAGGCTCACTACAGTGTGGTGAAGGCTCCATTGCTATACCTATCATCATGTGACACTATCGCAATGAAGTTCTAGAATCAAAATTCAAACACAACTCAATCCTTGTCCAAAAAATCTGAAAATCCCCTGAGATATGATCCTTACACCCCTGAACATGAATTAACTCAAAAATATACGTCTCGAGGTATAGAGGACCCATATAAAAATCATCGAAGTTTGAAGGCCAAAAATAAGACAAAGTCCTCAACACTTAGTAAAATTTTCTAGCTTTAAGACTCTTATACATGCAACTAAGAGCTGAACTGAGCTACAAAAAAGTATGTGGTGTTACATTACATCCCCGCTTAATAATGTAGTTGTAATGCCCAGTTAGGTAGAAGATTATAGGTAGGGTGACCATGACCATATGATAAACCCTTCAAATCAATAACCAATATAAGTAATCTAATGAATGAAGTTTAATATTGTAGTATGATTATTCATAGTGCTTTAACCCCGAGCTTTCATCCATTGATTGTCCAAAGTCTTTACTTTTTGGCATTATTTTAGTTTACTTTTAATTATAAAATTTAAAAATATTTTAGTTACATTGCACTAGTTAATCTCGATTGTTAAACTAGAATTGGATAGTTGTCAACACAAGTCTCTGATGGATCAATATTCAGCTTTATGTGAGGCTGTTGTACACTTGCCTGTACGCTAGGGCGCGATCACTACCCCGGAGTAGGATAAGTTATATAAGTTCATTTATAAATGTTTAATCAGCCATAAATAGCCTTCAGATAGTAGTCCTTCCAAAACTTGAATAACTAAGTCAACCCCACCCAAAAAAATAGCAACTACAGCAATTTCCCTAAACCTAAGTAACTAGACCAATTCCACCCTAACAAAAGTTCCTATGGAAATTTTACCTACCTTAAGCAACTAAGGCATTTACATTCTAAACATATGCAACAAATCCAAATTCACCTCAGGCATGTATAACTAAGCTAATTACTCCTAATTTATGGTTTCAAGATATCCTAAATAATTCTACTAATCAAAATATTCACATACAATACTTCCAACACTTAAATCCCATCCCATATCTAGTATAATATAATAATCATACTATGAGATAGCTCAATCTATATGAAAGGTAAATATGTCCTACTTAGATGTTGAAGAAAACCCAAAAAATATGCTAAACCACTAATTTTTCTTTCTAAAAATCATTCTCAGGGTGACACGCCATCCAAATCAAAATCTACTTGTCAAAACAAGAACAATGATACTCATATTGAACTACTATAATTTGGGTCCAAAATAACGTAAAAATTCCATATAGCGCCCGCTTACAAAATCACACTTTTGAAACCAACATCACGTCCCTCAAGGAACCTTTATCCTTAAAAATGAGTGAACTCTGAGATATACTAGTGTTAAAATCAATCCACCAATATTTTAATGATTCTAGGTAAGAATGGAGAATTTAAATCATTAACATAATGAAAGATCATGATGAATTCGAATGATAAATCAACAGGATATATAGAAAATTAAATAAGGGGTTTTGTTGTTATAATATATGAAAAGTAACAAGCTATGGAATGTTTTGGTTGTAATCAATATAAAACAAACACTAGGACTATGTTCCCCTTGCTTCTCAACTCCATAGGTTTATTAAGCTCTATTGAACCAACTCAATATCTTGCATGCAGAATATGACTCACCTTAAAAATTACCCACAAAGGTTTCTCCTAAGTTTCCACACTATTTAGGTTATAATCTCATGAGAATAGAAGAAGAATGGTGAAACATTAGGCTAAGTAGGGTATTTATACCTTTATCAGGTATGTGGATGAAGCTAAAGTAGACACTGGGCCACTTTAGCAGTACCGCTAAAGAGCTAGGGTACCACTAACATGGTACTCCTCTCCACGAGCTAGGCTGCTAATTGCATAGGTACAACTAAAACAGTACCTGTTGGCTGAGTGAGGACCACTAAATCATCTAATGGGCCACTAAATCATCGAAAGGGTTGCTTTAAAGGTTATGATGTGTTATGGTTTCATAGAACTAGCAATGCTTAAAAAGATGAAAATATAAAATTTACTTAGGTCCTTTTTGTAGATATGATGTGTTTTGTGTTGTATTTTATAGAAAATTGGATTTTGGATCTAAAAAGAGAATATATGTAAAAATTGAAGATTTTGGGACACCTGCGTAGGTACCTAAGCCCCGTAGGTACTACCTATGTGGAAAAGGTGTCAGAATATATACCAGAAAGTTGAAGCTTAGAGATTCAAAAACTGAAGGTTTTGGTCTGTCACCGAGAAAGGACTACCTATGTTCCTTAAGTAGTACCTACTCCTTGTAGGTGTCAGAAACCATGAAGTTCAGAGATTTTTCAAGTGTTTTGAGTCACTGGAACCTACGATGGGACTATTAACGCCCCATAGGTGGTCCGGTTAGTAGCCACCAACTTTTATTTTCCTCTATTGTTTATAAGTGGTATCCTAGGGTTTCCATGTATTCTATAAATACCCATTTGACATTTTTAGTTACTTTATGCACTCTTAAAACTTACAAACATATATTTGATTCTGAGATTCGATTTGATCTTGGAATAGCTTTGTTTTTATTTTTTGTTGAATTATTAATTTTAGAATTTGGGTTTTATTCATTAATTATTGTGAGATTGATTTAGTGCTTTCAATTATGAATTCGATTGATTATTTCATACTAATGAGAAGCTAAATCCCTTAGCTAGAGTTGTGAGAATCCTGGCGTATTAATAAAGTTGGAAAAGTACAATGTCACGACCTAATTTATGATTCATGATGGATCCTATCAATTCTCACTAATAATATTATACTATTCAATATAATATTAACACCATAACCCATAGACTAAGGTAAACAAGGGCATAAAGATACTACACGGTATAATCAGGAAATATTGCCCAAAATACTAAGTAATATGCTAAGTCTTAAGCTAAATGATTCCTTTTGGAAATCTATAGTTAATCAAGACCATCATAAAATATAATAGTATTTTACAGCCTTAAAATGTATTCTAGGCTATTGTTCAGGTCAACTTTCTATCCTAATCCCCTAATTAGGTCAAGTTATTATATACTATTCATAATTATAAGCTATAATCCATAACCAAAGCATTTTTTGGGACCATCCATAATTTAAACTTTCTTTTCGTACAATCTTGAAATTATATTGCATTATCAAAACAGAATACATGTTAATAGGACTGAAATGGTACACATATTGCTATATAAATCTATGGGCCCCAAATTGGGTCTATATTAGGCCTAGGGACCCACTAATGGAATCCCAAATTTGAGTCTTTCAGGAGGTCACTAAAAAACAAGGAATGTATGCTCAAATATTGAACACAATTGTAGTATTCATCAGAGATAAAATCATCCCAAAATGGTAATGGAAAAAGAGTAAAAATAAGATTTAAAATGAGGAATTTGGCCAAGAAGTTATGAAGAAATTAATAAAAAAATAGTTACATAAGCATCTCCTACATATCCTCAGCCCCAATCAATGATTTCTCACAATTTTCTTGAGCTACTAAGGATAAAATGATTGTAATGGATAAGAAATAATGATGAAAATTATTGAAGAGAAGTATATATATTGCCAGTGTAATGCCCTTTGCTAACGCAAAGTTGAAGGGATGAAAATGTAAAGATCATGGGAATCACCCTTTGTAATCATAGGCATGGTTCCGTGAAATTAAAGGCAAATGATCTTGGATAACACAAATGCAGCACTAATGGCTGTGAACACAAACAAGGAGAGGGCTAGGTGGGGTCAACCCTTCTACGCGAATATGAAAGAAACTACTCGTGAATATGGTAGTCAATTTATTGACCATTTGTGATTGTGTTATACCCCTTTATAAAATGGATATAAATGTAACCTACCCCAAAATCTTTAAAATTAGAAAAAACATAAGTCCTCACTAACTTTAAACGGGTGCTTAGGATTCACTAGGAACCCTGTGCTTGCAAACAAACTATGCTACCATACAAAATTCAAAATTCTTGACTCAATGGAACCATAAAAACTTTTATCCAAGATTGTTTTAATAAAATATAGGTCCCACACCTATAATTCTATTTTAACCTAATTCTATCCAATGGCCCAAAATGAGTTTGGAAGCCTCGACGATACTAGCATGGATCCTTCAAGACCATTCACTCTTAGTAGAGCAAAAGATTTTCAAGGACTACAAGTAATGTTTGTGAAAAAAGAGGCTTTAGAGGAGCTTTAAGGTATCAAAGGAAGGTATTCAATGTATGGAAGGTGAATCTATGTGAAGAAGGGGTAGAGAAGGGGCTAAGTGTGCAAATAGTCACTTCTTAAATTCAATGATTCATAAAACAAAAGAGATCCAAACAAAGCCCTTGTTTCACTATGGTCATATTTGTAAAAACAAATGGTTATTTTATTTCCCTAGTATAAATATGATATTTCCATTTTTAGAGGGACGCTTTGACGAATATTGAACATTTTTGAGAAATTGTAGTTCTTAGCATATTCCCTAAAGGAATTAGTTGTTGATTAGTGAGTGTTTAGTTGGTGGAATCTTTAAATTGGTTTTGAACTTATTTGATTTGATTAATTTAATGAATACCCATTTATGGTTTACGTGTTTTCTTTGATTTTTCAAATTAGGGTTTTTGTTTAGATTGTTGAATTCAACTGAAATGTGAGGTTTTTAGTTCCTTGTTTCCCATAAATTCAAGAATTTGAATATTAATCCACATATCCTTTATTTGTTTTCTTTTCCTTCTTGTTCTTCTTCCTTTGATTCTTATTATTTTGGTATCAGAGCCAATTTTAAGCTTTTTTTATAAATCTTAATCTTTGGTGATCCATTAAAAAGTTTAAAAAAAAAACAAAAATAATCCAAAATTCTCAAAAAAAAGTCTGAAATTTTGTTTGATTTGTTGTATTTTTTTACTCTAGATCCATATTCTTTAGTGTTATTTGAATCAAAATCCTAAAATTTCATGTAATTTTGAGTTGTTGGGAAGTAACTACCAATATCGAAGCATGAAGGCTTGAAACTTAAAAATGGGTCTTGAAGATTAGGTATTATTCGAGATTCAAAAATTGTTGGATTTTATTCTCTGGGTTGATGGAAAGCTACTCCTAAAATTTGGGACAATTTCTTGAAGAACTGAAGAACTTAGAAATTTTAGTGTTTTTGAAGTTCATTATGTTCTTCATGTGTTGTTGAGGAAGAAAGGTATTTCAGCCAAAAAGAAGATAAAGATAAAGTGTTAAAGGTGTTAGTAGGGTTACTTGAGGAATTTTTAAAAAAATCCACATTTGAAAAAAAAATAGAAAATTAAAATATCAAACAAAAAAATTCCATGTGGCAACCACATCAGTAGTCAATAGGTTGACCACTGACTTAGCAGCCACTGGACCTCTATGTCAGTAGAGACAACAACTAAGACAATACACAACATCTATACTCTGTGTGTAATTCAGATCCACAAAGCAAGTTTAGCTCATTTTAAACACTTAAGGGTCATTTGGTGTGAGGTATAATTTATAATAGTGGCGGGTTAAAATGTAGGATTATTTTATCTGATATTTGGTTGGAGGTATTAGTTAGTCAAGATATTTTTTTATTCCACCATTTATGCTTTAGTAAGGGGATAAGTTATACCATATATATGGTGTGATAAATAATCCCGGGATTAATTATCCTGGGATAACTTGTTCCCAACAAAATGACACCTTAGTTTATTTTTCGGGTCCCAAGTTCATTTGTCTACATGTCAAAACTTTGTGCTTCTTTTTTCAACACTTTATTCCTTGGATTTCTCAAATATTTACTGAGTAATTAACATTTTTAACTACTTGTTAACTTTTTTAAAACATCAAATCCTTTCTTTGATTCCTCAAATTAAGCAACATAAGTAATTTTTACTTTTATTAGTTTTTTTAGTTCGAGTTTTTTCATGCTTCATTTCTTCAACTTTTCTCATCATAATTAGTTGATAAACTTCTTGATTCAAGTCCTTTGTCCTTCAATTGTGTCATTCTTATTTCAATAGTTACAATAATCCACTCCACCACAAAGGATATGTGATCTTGTATTGATTGAGCTAAGCTACTATTACCAATTTTGAGACGAAAATATAAGAGGTGAGTTGAGAATTTACATACGAGTAACACAAGGCTTTTTCTACAAATATTATTTGTTAAGTTTTGTAGGTACCATTTTAAAAACAAGTCTATATGAGGAATTCTTTAACCACATCTTAGAGGATATCACCCACCTCACCAAACAACTAGCAGAAATGAATGAAATATTAAGAGGTATAGAGGAAAGGTTGGTATGTGGAAGAGAGAGGAAAATCAATTCAAATAGAAGATGGGGAAATAAGGAGGGTGTCAATGCAACCTACCACCATTGCCCCGTACCAAGCTCACGAGTCATGTTACCCTCCACCAAATCAAACCCAACAATTCAAATAACTTACCTTCCAAATATGAAATAATTCAAATTTTCCAAGGTAACCTACACCATATCCCCAACAACAACCTTATTAGCCATCATAAGATAACCGATCTTTTGTGGACAACTAAATTTGATACAGAACTCTACTCCAAAACACATCAAATGCATCCTTACATAGTTCTCACACATCACCACTAAAAAACATAACACAAATGTCATACAAAGACTACTAATACAAAAATCCACTCTATGATAAAATGAATCATGAGTTTAATAACAATGATTTTCAAGAGCATAAAGGTAGATATAGTTATGGAATACCAAAGAAAAGAGTACGGCCTTGGGAATTGAGATGGGTCCAAGGCATAGGAGGTCAATAATCTAGAAATAAAAGAAATATGAAGGGATATAGAGGAAATAATATAGGAAATAAATTTGATAGGTTTAGGGAAATCAATGATCAAGATCAAGTCCTAAACACCATCAAGGTCACACTTTCCAAGTTCAAAGGAAGTAGTGACCCCGATTAGTTACTGTAATAGGAAATTCAAAGTTTGTAGATCTTTCTCACAAAAATATCTCACTTACGTTGAAGGAAAATTATGCTCTCATGTTATTCGAAGGTTATGCATCCACTTGGTGAGAGTCCAAAAGGCGGGAAAGATAGAATCATCATAACTATGAGTTACCTACATTGTTTAAATTGATTTCACTTATGGAGATGAGGTACTTGGCCCTAAACTACTACCAAGAAGTGCTCAAGAAGGTACATATATTGAGTCAAGGTTCTAAAAGTATGGAGAAATATTATGTTGAGTTTGATAATTGAAAGTGAACTTTAAACTTAAAGAAATCTCGGAATGTATGATAAAAGAAGAATGATCCTACAAGGCTAAGACTTCTTCTACATCCACATGAGACAAAATAAAAATAATAAGAAGGTGACATCTTCTAAAGGGAAATCTAAGATTGTTAGTCAAGATACTAAAGTCAAGCATTATTTAAGTCTAAAGAAAGTGAGAATCCACAAGGAGGTAACAATATCAAACCTAACTTTTCTCAACCTTCTACTATCAAATGATTTTGAATTCAAGAAAAGAGACATGATGCACGAGTGTTCCAATAGAAGATTAAAAATAGGGGTGATTACAAGAGTGAGAAAGAGGGAGATAAAATTGAGGAAGAGAGAGATACTTTGGGGAAAGAGGAAGATAGGTTGGATGAGTGGGTTAATATTTCTTTCTTTATTGAGAAATGAAGACCCTTTCTTGTTGATGTTGAATAAGTGAGGGTGAATACAAATCTTTCATGTGTTGTGAGTCATAATGTGAGTGCCCTTCCCAAAGAAGAACTAGATCAATAGGAAAATCTATTTCATAAAAATCTAAGATAAGGTGTGTTCTTTGATTATTGAAAGTGGGAATTATGATGTGTGAGCAGATACTAACACATTTGAGGCTTTTAACTGAGAATAATTGCAAAGTTTTAAGAAAGTTTTGTCATTTTTGATTGCTTTCTCTTTGATAATGTATTAAAAGTCAAGATATAAGAGAACCAGCAATAATGAAAGTAAAAGAGTTGAGTTTTGAGCAAGTAGAGAGGGGAGTGTAGCTGACAAATTATCTGATAAGTCGTCAGCCTTGTGATAGAAAATGAGATTCAGTTAGAAAAAGTGACGACAACCTGTGATAGGGCGTTAGAGTTGTGATAATCCTTCAAGCTTGTCATCGGGCTTAGGAAGTGCTTGAGAACTTGAAGTGAAGAAGAGACAACAATTCTGATAAGTCATCACAATTCTGATAAGCCATTGAGAAGGCTGTCAGCCTAAGGCAATACATGAGATTTGAAGTAAAGAAGTGACGACATTGTCTGATATGTTGTCAAAGTTTTTATAATTCATCAGGATTACCATCATCCTTAGGCAGTGTTCAGAAGCTGAGTTGAAGAAGTGACAAAATTCTATGATAAGTCATCAGAACACTAATAAGCCATCAGGAATGTCATCACACATAAGAAGAAGGCAAGAAATGGGAATCATGTCTGACAACATGGTCTGAAAAGCTATCAGATCTCTGATACGCTGTCAGACATGTTTTAGCTGAGGAGAGAAATTTGAATTTTTAATTTCAAATTTTTCTTAAGTTATGGATATAAATAGCAGCTTTTAAGGCTTCATTGAGGAGGTTAAAAATATTAGGGGGCAAAGAACTTATTCCAAGGGAGTTCACCTCTCTTTAGGGACTCTGAACTTAGAATTCAATTTTCAACTCTTTGATTTGGTTATGGGAATTTTCTCTTGAACTTGGAAGAGAATCAACTTCATACTTCATCTTTTTTAAGTTTAATTACTTTGAATGATGAATATAATTATTTCTATCACTTTCTTTCTTTCTTATGTGGAACTAAAACCCACAACTACGGTTGTGGGATCTATGATTTTTCCTCCATGAATTTAATATTTGGTCAGAGTTCAAGTGGTTGTGGGAATATTTTGATAATTCTTTTGTATGAATTATTTTTTGTTGGTTGGAAACAATAGGCCTTACTTATTTTTGATTTGCTTGAGATAAGAAATCAACTCTAGAAAGAAGTGAATTATCAACGAGGATTTGGGAAGGTTAAGTTCTCATATAATAATTAATGATGTAACAAGATTGATCAACTCGAGATAAAATTAGTATGAATAGAATGCTTTCGTAAATTTGAGAGAATTAGGGAGTTCAACATCTAGGTTGGTTGAGATACACTTATATGGACTGTCGAAACTGATAATTTAGTGTTTCCCATAAGTCACGAGAATCCAATACTACAAATGTTATTCAATATAGGATTACTAATCATAGTGATCACGACTCTAGTTTCTTTATGTCATTGAGTTAAAATATTGTTGTTTAAGATTTGAGTTCTAAGACGAATTGAAGTGTTAATAACTTTTGTTTAATCATTAAAAACCCCCATTTTGTATTTTTATGCCAGTTATTTGAATTTAACTTGTAGCTTTAGTTTTAAATGAGTTTAATCACCACTCACAGTGTTCCCTGTGGATTCGACCCCGACTCTAAAGTTGGGTTAATATATTGACAACGACCACCTTGCACTAAATTGACGTGTAATACCCCGCATATTTCTAAGCTAGGAAGTGAATAAGTATTCCTATGTATGAAATCTCCTATCTGTGATTCATACTTGAGTACATGACTTACAATGAATATCCTAGTGATAGGATAGCTTATGATGCATTAAGAATGGTCATATGAGTCACTTAATGTAATACAAGCTAAGAGTTTTTAACTCCATCAAGTTTTAGTATTTAATTTTGCAAGGGTCATCTTTTAACAAGTATAAATCAATGTTAATATGATATTTTTTCTGATTTAGACCCACCAAATTATGGAGAATCAAATTATCTTTCCAACGATACCAATTTTGCCTTAATCCAATATCCGAGCAAGAAGTTATGCCCATTTTTGTGAGAGACAGTAAGCATAGGCGATTGGTTAAGCGCCGCCCAACCCAAGCATAGGCGATTGGTTAGGCGCCGCCTAACCTAGCTTAGTAAATCACTTGGGCACCACCTAAGTCAATTCCAGGTGTCAAAAACACTTTGTTTTGAGTTATTTTAAGGGTAATTAAGTCTTTTAACACTTACACGTCCCTAAACTTAACCCTACAAAATATGTAACGTCTAAACATATTACAACCCTATTATCATCTCAAAGCTCATCATCCAAGAGCACTAAAAGAGAAAAACAACTAGGGTTGTGTAACTAAGCTTGATGATCCGATTTCAAGGAAATTCCTCCATCAATCATCAAGAATCTTCCTTCTAAGGTATTCATGCGTTGATTTATGGATCCCTTTCATCCATAAAGCTCAAAAACTCTCTTTTTCATTATAAAGTATGACTTTTATATTGTTGGGTGTTGATGATCATGTTGTTGATATTGGGTGATTCCCAGATGGAATCTTTATATTTTTTTTTTTTGAATTTCATGATATCATATGAGTTGGAAACATGTAAATTTGGTTGTTCATGATGTATAATTTGATAATTTCACCTATGCTTAAGATGTGCATGTAAGGTGTTTGATGAAATGCCTAAGAAACTAGAAATCATGCAATATAGCTAAATTGTGACTAAGTGAAGGATTCATGATATGCCCTTACATTCCAATGACTTCTATCTTTTTAATGTTCCTTGTAAATTTTGTTGGAATACTCATGAACTATTCTTATGAGATTATGTTATGTTTACTTACAAATACTACTTGAACAAGATGTATGATAGCCATGCAATCCACATGAACTTCCATGCTATTGGTATGTGTTTCCAATATAATTATACAATGAACATGATATTAATATTTTGCAAGTACTTCCATGTGATATGAAATCCTTTCCATGCAATACAGTGTTGATAACCATGCTTAGTATGAGATCCCTACTTATGATATTATAAATTATGGACTCTACTCTTATGATCTAGTTAGTCATGTGTGTCAATTTCCTTCTATTGAGTCCTGGGGGTACTTGTACCCGAAAACTATAGCTGTATGACTAGAGCTATGTCATGTTTCATCATATCCGAACTCAAGCAATGATTCCGTAGACTTCAGTCAGTCATGTGACTCAGGAAAAACTCATGATCTTAGTCAATTTTCAGATATCAGTAATATTCCGCTAGTCAATGGAATTCAGTGAGATTAAGTCATGCACAATCAGTTATTCATGTCCAATCCGTCCAGATGGGAGTAGAGGTTAGCACCGAGTGAACCCAAGGATAGGAACTCACCCGCCAGTTCAGGGTATGATTCTTAGTAGTCATCCTTGTGTTATAGAACTGCGTAGCCATTGTAGATTTAGACATCTTAACCCGTTAGATTAGGGTTGATGAGGTGTCTTAACCATTCAGTTTAGGGTTACCACCGTTCTCATTGAGTACCCACCAGATAAGGGTCACTCACAGGCTGTCCTTACCCGTGGCACGATATTGACACCCCTCTAGTTGGGACAGAGATTGGACCCCATCTTAGCCATAACGGCATACATGGGGCATGTCGGTTAAACACTACTTCCCACAGTTTTAGTATCAGTCTCAATAAAAGAACTCAGGGCGTTCGTCAGATTTCAGTCTATACAGGATTGTCAGATATAGTCGTCCATGTTATCAATTTAAGTATCAGTCATGACATTTATCAGTAAACCATGTATTAGCTTACAGGTCATGCTATCACGTATTCACGGTCCCAATTTCTATATATGTGTGTTTCCAGCCCCATGTTCATATTAGTTGGTCATTGTTGTTCATGCATGAAACCCTTTATCTATGGTGCTTTCTTTTCATGTTACACCATAGGTTTCGATACACGAGCTCCAGCCCAGTAGTAGCGGTAGCATTCCAGTCGCAGAAATACAGTGAGTCCTCATTGATTCGAGGACAATATGATTTGATAAATTTATTTATTTCTTCAGTTCAATTTTTTGAAGCACGTTCCTTCAACTCCTTATTCAGACAATTTAGAGGCTTTCAGATTTATGTTCAGATTGAGTTGTTTTGGGTATTTTCACCCACATGATTGTGTTCAGTTGAACCTTATGGCCTTATAGTTCTATGTATTCTGCATTATTATATCATGGTTTGTAGTATATAGGTATAGATATCAGTCATGGGTTAGCTTGTGGTCCCTCAGGGTCATGAGCACCGTGTAGCATTCCAGTTCAGTGAATCGAGGTGTTACAGACGTGTAAGTTGAGCGTTATCAAAAATGGCGATGTTGTCGGGGAACAATTTGGTGTATTGAGTTGGTTTGGAATTTTAGCCTACTTTCTTAAATTCAAACTTGTAAATATTATTTTAGTTTATTTTTTTATTATTATTTTATTTTTATTTTTCTCATACCTTCCTTGAGATGTCATCCTAGAAAGATTGTTTTTTAAGTCATGATGATTCTTGTGACGATTCTTGTTAGTATTGTGGGGGACCATATTTTGAGGCTTGCTGTCCAGATGTACCTGGAAGTGCATGGACAAGACCTTTACAATATGTTGTGTAGACTGTCCTACTTACTATAACTTGGTGTTTGGCTTGTGGTCAAAGTGATCATACTGAAGATATGTGTGCTATCATGATTCAATCATATAAATTGATGAAACGAATTTTAGAGAATCAAGAACAGCTGTAGGAAGAGCTAAAAGAGTTACCACTCCCACCATGTTTACAGTGGCTAAACAAAGAAGAATATGAGGGGGACATTAGCCAATTTGAGGAGAAAACTCAAGAATCACAACCACTCAATTGTCATCTTGATCTTGAGACTCACATTGAGAAGGTGAATAAAAGTGAGTGTATAGTAGATAGTGTAAATTTTGAAGTAGAATTAGTTAGACCTCACTCAAAGTATTTTTCCACATTATGTTTAGATGATATCTTGTCTGTGGAATCTTCTAAAATAGTGGAAAAGTGTGAAGATGAGGAACAAAAATCCTATATTTTTTATTTTACACTTGATAAGCAACATAAAAACACACCTCACTTTAAGGATGAGTGGTTTACCACGCTCAATCCATTACTCGATTCCTTAATTTTTATACTACCCCTTACGAGCGAGGCAAGAAAATAGACTCTAAGTTGGGGGTGAAATTTATATCCTCAAGGTGGAGGAAAAAACTAAGAGGGTGAAATTTATATCCTCAAGGTGGAGGAAAAAATTAAGTTAGATCGTGTCGTGACATTAAATTAGGTGTTGCTTGGGAGGCAACCTAAGGTATTTTTTTATTTGTATTCGTATTATGTGATTGACATCAGATCTTTGCACCCATGGTTCCACAGGTATATTTCTAACTCTCTTGTTTTAGTTTAACGCCTTGGGGACATTGCATGATTTTAAGTTAAGGGTGGGGCTACTTGTGGGTGTTGGTGTCCTCTTGGTGTTTTTGTTGCCGTGCCTCTTTTCCCCAGAGTCTTGTTCCTAGTAGAGTCGGCATGTTTAGGCGTATTGGGATTTATTGTAAAATATTGTAGTTGACTAGGAGAAATATAAGTACCTTAGGAAGTTAACATGTTTTTGTTGACTTTTGAACACCTCTCTAATGGTCTATTTTATAACTGTGTGATATGCATTTATGTATGATCACTATGCATCTTGTTAGGGTATTATTACTAGTGACATGATAACCATTGTTAAATAATTGCATGAACCGAATGGGTAGTAGCTTGTGGTGCACCTTTGATCCATGTGTGTGTGAGATACTACCTAGTTCTCATTATGTGTTAAATCTAAAACTTACCCAGTTGGTCTTTCCTTGGTTGAGGGATAGGGATTAGGAAAGGATCATAGGTTGTTTTGATATTAGCCCACTTTTAGCCTAAATGACCTTCCCTGTATGCATAATATCCCTTGATCCCTATTTTGAGCCTGAATAGCCTATTTCTTTTTATTATAGCTATAACCCTCCTATTTATATCATAATAAACCTGTCTTAGCCCTGGCCCTCCTTGGACACTGTGCAACTTGACTTAGGCAAATGTCTTAAGTTGAGGGTGGCTATCATAGGGGTGCATGAGGTAAAATGAGTATGAAGAAAGATAGAATAAAATAAAATAATAAAAAGCTGGGTGCGACGGAAAAGAACAAGAAAAGAAAAAAAGTGAAAAAAACGTAATTATAGAAAGGACCGCACCCATCCTGAATATGTGTGATCAAGAAAAAAGAAGAATAAAAAAAGTTTAATATGTGAGACCTAGAAGCTAGTGTAGTGTCAAGGATGCTTAGTCACTTTAAATATCATCGAGTATCATACCAGCCCCTAGCCTACATTACAAGCCAAAGAGAAGGCCTATAGTAATCCTAGCTAACTTTTCTGAAAATCTTGGTAATGAAAATAAGGGAAAGCCTATGGTATTTGGCCTACATTAATTGGAACTTCTTTCTAAGAGTGAGTGTCTCTTGACCGTCCCTGCATTGACATGATTGAGTTCACATATGAGTGAGGAGAGACCTCTTTGTTGTAAGGGCACACTGGTTATGTTGCTAGTTGCTAACTTGTTTGGATAGTGTAATCTTGGTTCATGCATGGTTTTTTTTGCTGAATTGATGCCATATCTTGATTCCTGTGTGTTGCATTATTTTTGTTCAATAATATGCACAGTTGTTTTAAAATTAATTAACCTTGGAGATGGTGAAGATGTTTTGAGATAATTTGGATGGTTGACTGTTGAATGTACTTTGTATCCTCTTGGTTGTGTTTTAGTTTCTTGAGGAAAAGTAATTGTTTTAAGTTGAGGGTGTTGATGTATGAGTAGATGTTAACACATTTGAGGCTTTTAACTGAGAATAATTGCAAAGTCTTAAGCAAATTTTATCATTTTTGATTGTTTTTTCTTTGATAATGCAGTAAAAGTCAAGATGCAAGAGAACTAGCAATAATGCAAGTAAAAGAGTTGATTTCTGAGCAAGTAGAGAGGGAAGTGTAGCTGAAGACTTGTCTGATAAGTCATCGACCTTGTGATAAGCTATCAAATTTCCCGTTAGCCTTAGATAGAAAATAAGATTCAGCTGGAAGAAGTGACGGAAACTTATGATAGGCCGTCAGAGTTATGATAAGCCATCAAGTTCGTTGTCAGGCTTAGGCAGTGATTGAGAACTTAAAGTGAAGAAGCGACGACAATTTTGATAAGTCATCACAATTCTGATAAGCCACCGAGAATACCGTCAGCCTAAGGCAGTACATGAGATTTAAAGTAAAGAAGTGACGACATTATCTGATATGTCGTCAAAGTTCTTATAAGTCATCAGGATTACCGTCATCCTTAGGTAGTATTCAGAAGCTTAGTTGAAGAAGTGACGATATTCCATGATAAGTCATCAGAACTTTGATAAGCCATTAGGCATGTCGTCACACATAAGAAGAAGTCAAGAAATGGGAATCATGTCTGATGACCTGGTCTGATAAGCTATCAGATCTCTGATAAGCCGTAAGACATGTCGTTAGCTAAGGAGAGAAATCTGAATTTTAAACTTCAAATTTTTCTTACGTTACGGATATAAATAGCAGCTTTTAGGGTTTCATTGAGGAGGCCGAACATATCGCGGGGGGGAACTTATTCCAAGGGAGTTCACCTCTCTTTGGGGGTTCTGAACTTAGAATTCAATTTTCAACTCTTCGATTTGGTTGTGGGAATTTTCCTTTGAACTTGGAAGAGAATCAACTTCATACTTCATCTTTTGTAAGTTTAATTACATTGAATGATGAATATAATTGATGTTATCTCTTTCTTTGTCATGTCGAACTAGAATCCACAACTAGAGTTGTGGAATCTATGATTATTCCTCCATGGATTTAATATTTGATTAGGGTTCGAGTGATTGTGGGAACATCTTGATAATTCTTTTGTATTAATTATTTTCTATTGGTTGCAAACAATAGGCCTTGCTTACTGTTGATTTGCTTGAGATAAGAAATCAACCCTAATAAGAAGTGAATTATCATCGAGGATTTGGGAAGGTTAAGTTCTCATCTAATGATTAATATTGTAACAAGATTGATGAACTCGAGATAAAATTAGTATGAATAAAATGCTTTCCTAAGTTTTAGAGAACTAGGGAGTTCAACATCTAAGTAGGTTGAGAAACACTTAGATGGACTATCAAAACTGGTAATTTGGTGTTTCCCATAAGTCATAAGAATTCAATACTACAACTGTTATTTAATGGAGGATTACTAATCATAGTGATCACAACTCTAGTTTCTCTATATCTTTGATTTGAAATATTGCAGATTATGATTTGAGTTCTAAGGTGAATTGAAGTGTTAATAACTTTTGTTCAATCATTAAAAAACCCCATTTTTTATTTTCATGCCAGTTGTTTGAATTTAACTTGTAGTTTTAGTTTCAAACGATTCTAATCACCACTCATATTGTTCCCTGCGGATTCGACCCCGAATCCAAAGTTGGATAAATATATTGATGACGACCGACTTGCACTAAATTGATGTGTAAGTTGAGCGTTATCAAATTACACAAATATGGTGACTTATTCTTTGGTGGAGAATATGCAAACACAAACAATAAAGCATTCCAACTCTTATAAATTACAATGGTTCAATAAGAGCAGTGAGATGAAATTCTTCAAACAAGCAAGTATTTGGTTTAGTGTGAGCAAGTACAATGAGGAATTGATTTATGATATTATGCCTATGTTTGCTTGTCATGTATTGTCGAGAAGACCATGGAAATTTGATAGAGATATTGTAAACCTTAGGAGGTCCAACAAGTATACATTTCTGATTGAGAGAAAGAAATTTGTGCTCGCACCTCTCACTCCCTACCTCGTGAGTGGAGATTATAAGGCCATGAAGGAGCTTCGGGAGATGATAAGGGTAGAAGAGACAAAGGTTGAAGGTACAAGTTCCACCATTATATCAACTGAAGGAGGTAAAATTAGATAAAAATAGGAAGAATATATATATGATAGCCAATCCAAGCAATTGTCTCAAGGGCATAGATGAGGTACGCATTCTAGTAAACCTTGTTAACACTAATCTTTTTTTACATGATAACTAAGATACTAGTACTTTGCCTCATACCATTTTTTATACTTTACAGGACTATTTTGATTTATTTGTGTTGTAGATTCCCAAAGAATTACCACCCTTGAGGTGGATTAAATACCAAATTAATTTTATGTCGGGTTCACAAATTCCCATTCAATCGTCCTAGAGTAGCAATCCAGAAGATACCAAAGAACTACAAAGGAAAGTGGAAAAAATTCTTGAAAAGAGGAAGATCAAAGAAAGTCTAAGTCCTTGTGCCATATCGGTTATTCTTGTTCACAAAAAGGTGGCACTTGAAGGAAGTGCATTGATTGTAGAGTCGTGAATAAAATTATTGTCAAGTATAGACATCTAATTCCTAGAATTGTTGACATATTAGATTAATTGTATGGCTCAAGTGTCTTCTAAAAGATTGACCTTCGAAGTGGGTACCACCAAATGTACATGAAATTGGATGATGAGAGGAAAATAACTTCCAAAACAAAGTTTGGATTGTATGAGTAGCTTGTAATGCGATTTGGGTTGATAAATGCTCCAAGTACTTTCATGAAGTTCATGAACTATGTTTTCAAACCATTCATCAATAAGTTCATGGTGGATTTTTTATGACATAATTTTGTATAGTAAGACCATTAAGGAACATGTGATCCATTTAAAACAAGTGTTTGATGTCTTTCTTCAAGAGACTCTTTACTATGTTTAAGTTAAAATCATGTTAGATTTCTTGGAATGGAACAAAATAAAGTTGGGTCGAATAAATAAATGGATAGAGTTGTGGCTTCAATTAAATTATAGGGAAAGTAGAAGCAACCAGCTTTTGTTCTTAATTTGAATGATTGTTGATCTAATTAGACGTTAAAAATTTATAAGTGCCAGATAAAGGTTGGATTTCCTGTTCCATTAGTGGATTCTCTGGTTTTTTAATGAATCCTAACTACTAACATTCTCAATTTTGGAGAGGTGCATGTAGAAAAAATAGTATATTGAGAAAGTTTTTTCCGAAGTCGAAAGAGGATTAGGTTGAAAAAATAAAGGATTTCTAACTATCTTATTATCCTATAATACTATAACATAAACCAATTAACTGAAACCAAAGAAGAGATGATAGAGAATCCATTGAGAAGTTTACCAGTATCCAAGGTATATATTCTTACTATAGTGCTTTGTTTTAACTATATCACACTATGAATAATTTGATAAACCTAAAAATCTTCCATCTTTGGCAAACCAAATTTCAAATGGAAGAAATCCAAAGATATTTACAGCTATATAGATCGCAACAACACAACTTCTTATATCCACGTATCTTTTAGGACAATATTCATGCACTTTCTCATGATCATGGTTAAAATAAAAATAGGTCAATTTTTTTTTGGAAATTTCGGGTTATAACAATAAAATTTAGTTTCCTAATTGTGAAATATTTAATTACTTGAATGTATCAACAGAATATTTTTCTTATTTCTACTAATGATTCTAAGAAAAATCTATTTTTGGAGTGCAACAGGAGTTTGTATTCTCAAATGATATCAAAGGCTTGGTATTTATTGTTGAAATTCCATTTTCTCTACGATTAATATCTCCTCTACCTTTTATTAAAGAAAAAAGATCTTAAAATCTTATAATTTATGATCAATTCATTCTATATTTTTTTAGAGGATTATTTTTCACATCTAAATTATGTATTAACTATAAAAATACCCTACCCGGTTCATTTGAAAATCTTGGTTCAAACTCTTTGCTATTGGGTAAAAGATGCTTCATTTTTATATTTATTACTATCCTTTCTCCAGGAATATTGGAATTTGAATAGTCTTATTACTTAAAAGAAGCCCAGTTACTCCTTTTAAAAAAAATCAAAGATTCTTCTTCTTTTCATATAATTTTTATGTATATGAATGCAAATCCATTTTCATATTTCTACGGAACCAATCTTCTCACTTACGCTAAACATCTTTTGGAGCCCTTCTTGAACGAAGATATTTTTATGAAAAAATAGAATGTCTTGTAGAAGTCTTTGCTAAGTATTTTCAGGTTACCTTATGGTTATTCAAGGATCCTTTCATTTATTATGTTAGGTATCAAGGAAAATCAATTCTGGCTTCAAATCTTTGATGAATAAATGGAAATTTTATCTTGTAAATTTTTGGCAATGTCATTTTTCTCTATGCGAGGAAGGATCCATATAAACTAATTATCCAACCATTCTCGTGACTTTATGGCCTATCTTTCAAGTGTACGATTAAATCATTCAATGGTACGTAGTCAAATGTTAGAAAATTTATTTCTAATTATTAATGGAATTAAAAAGTTTGATAGCCTTGTTCCAATTATTCCTTTGATTGGATCATTAGCTAAAGCACACTTTTGTACCATATTAGGACATCCCATTAGTAGATCGGTTTGGTCCGATTTTTCAAATTCTGATATTATTAAACGATTTGGGCATATATGCAAAAACCTTTTTCATTATTTTAGAGGATCTTCCAAAAACAACTTTATATCGAATAAATTAAATACTTCAACTTTCTTGTTCTAGAACTTTAGCTCGAAAACACAAAAGTATTGTACGCACTTTTTTGAAAAGATCAGGCTCAGAATTATTGGAAGAATTCTTAATGTTGGAAGAACAAGTTCTTTCTTTGACCTTCCCATGAGCTTTTTCTAGTTTGTGGAGACTATATAGAAGTTGGATTTGGTATTTGGAGGTTTTTTTCTATCAATAATCTAGCAAATTATCAATGATTCATTCTATGATTTTCTAAAAGATAAAGATATCAAAGATTTTAACTATTCTGAAATGTTGATAGTAATAGTAATATGGGGTAAATCAACAAAGTATTCATCTTTTTAAAGTCTTCATAATTTCTATAAAAAAGGAACTGATGTATACATAGGGAAAGTCGTGTGCAAGGAAAAGTGCAAGCACATCTTGGGGAGGGATCTTTACTTATTTATTTAATTTAGTATTAACATTTATTTTATTTAACAAGAAACTTATCTACAACATCGGACTAGTTTTGGGTTCAAATCTCGAGCAACCCACTATCATATTGAAATTATAATTCTCTGTAGAGAAGTCCCTATTTTCCCAATAAAATTCATTAAAAACTTGAATAGATCCACATACAACTTGGTTGATACGAGTATATACATCATGTTATACTGTTGAATAATGAGGCTTCCATTTTCTATTTTTATTTGTAGAAAACTCGTGTGTTTGGGAGTCCCTGATGATTTAATAAACCATGACTTTACCATGACTGGAAATTTAGAGAGACACAAAAGTGAAAGCTTATGGGGTCACTTCTATAACTGGAAAACTAGCACAGAAAATCATCTTCACATTGGATGGTTTGGTGTTTTGATTATCCCTACCTTATTGACTGCAACTTCTGTATTTATTATTACCTTCATTATTGATCCTCTAGTAGACATTGATGGTATTTGTGAACCTATTTCAAGGTCTCTACTTAATGGAAACAATATAATTTTTTGTGTCATTGTTCCTACTTCTGGAGCTATAGGCTTATATTTTTACCAAATCTAGGAAGCGGCATCCATTGATGAATGGTTATACAATAGTAGTCCTTATGAACTAATTGTTCTACACTACTTAATTGGCATTGATTGTTACATGGGTCATGAGTAGGAGCTTAGTTTCCATCTGGGTATGCGACTTTGAAATACTTTTGCATATTCAACTTCTGTTGCTGCTGCTTCCATAGTTTTCTTGATCTACGCAATCAGTCAAGCAAGTTTTTTTGGGTGGTATACCTCTAGGAATCTCTGGTACTTCCAATTTCATGATTGTATTCCAGGCTGAGTTGCACCTATTTCACATATTAGGCATAGATGGTGTATTCGGTGGGCTCCCTATTAAGTCTTATGCATGATTCCTTGGTAACTTCTAGTTTGATCAGGGAAACGACAAAAAATCAATCTACTAATGTAGGTTACAGATTCAGTCAAGAGGAAGAAACTTATACTATCATATTCGAACATGGTTATTTTGGACTATTGATCTTCTAATATTATAGTTTCAACAACTCTCATTTGTTACACTTTTTTCTAGCTTCTTGGGCTTTAGTAGGTATCTGATTTACCACTTTAGGTATCAGCACAATGGCTTTCAACATAAATTGTTTCAATTTTAACTAATCTGAAGTTGACAGTTAAGGTCGTGTAATTAACACTAGGCCAGATATCATTAACCATGCTAACCTTGGTATGTAAGTTATGCAAAAATGTAATACTTATAACTTCCATCTAGACTTATCTACTATCAAAAAGTTTACTCACGCTAATCATTTAAGTAGATGAAAGATAAAAGCATATCAATGGATCCAATCGATATTTATTTCTAAAATCTATTATATATTTATTTTTGATATCTTTATCACTGTTAATCTAACATATATTAAAAATAAATTCAGAATTAAATTGTCTAGATGTATCTAGGGAGAATTCACTTTGAAGAAACTATTCACTAGATATGCATGTCGTGTTATTTCACAATTAAATCAATTAAAAATAAAAAAATTTAACAAAGACCTAAAGTTAGGGATTTATCAATAGGTAATGTAGCACCAATGCCCAACCAAAGGACGACTGCGGTACCAATCCAAAAGACAGTTGTCGCTACTGGACAGCAAAATCGATTTTGGAATTTATTAACATTCTCTAAAAAGGTATTGTTAACAATCCCACAGGTACTGAATCTGATTGCAAGATTCATCGACTGAAATCCTATTTTATTTCAATTATAGTTATTTCCATTTTATTTAGTTAGTAGAACCTTCTAACTATATATTATTCTTATACAAATTCTCCTATTTCCCTTTCGTTTTTATCTAAACTAAATACGGGGAATTCTAATTTAATTACTTGTCTTAGTTCTTCTTTAATTGAAATTCTTTAAATATTTCTATTTTTTATTTAAATAGAATCAGGAGGACATTATTTCATTTTTTTCTTAGTAATTTAGTGATCTTGAATGGAACAAGTAATCAAATAGAAGAGAATGTATAGGAACTTCCATCTCAAGATTAAGAAGATCTTGTGTTTTTATATTCTTTTTATTATTTTCTTGTTATTTAATAATAGTGTTAGGAATCAAATCTAGGTGGAGGGGTTTTTCTTGGCTGAATACAGAAAAAGGTATATGAAGGAAAAACCTATTTGATAATGAAAGTGACTAAAGATATTCGTTTTTCAAAAAAACATTAGCTTGTGCACAAATACATCAGTCTCTTACTAAATCCTTGTGAATTCCGCTTCGTAGTTTTTTATTTCACAGGACCGTGAAATGATTTGACTTCTAAAATCCAATAAGATTAGGGATATCAAAAAAAATGGGGTCTCACTAATTCTTTTATTATGGATATGAATATGTAATTTGCCTCTGAATATTAATTATGAAAGGTTGGTTTGTTTATCTATAATTGAAAAAATAAATATTGATTGGATCCATTGATATGCATTTTTTCTTTCATCTGCTTAAACTTATAGAAATAATTGAATTTCACTTAGTTACAAGGAAGAAATTATTTTGTGTTGACAATGTCATCTTCATGGGTTTTGTGGTTAGTACAAATGGTATAGAGGTTAATGAAGAAAAGATGAAATCCATCAAATCTTTGCCAACTCCAACAAATACAGGATTTTAATTGGTTAATGGTTTCTTGTTACAGGATTGGCGGGTTTGTGTATCCATTAGTTCATAGCAAGATTTGCTTGTCATGGGAGCTAATAATGGCAATTTGACAAGGCATTTTGGAGTACACAAAACACCTTACATTCTCAGGGAACAATTCTATTTGCCCAAAATAAAACATAATATGGAGCGAATTTGTGGACAATTCCTAGATTGAAAACAAGCTAAATACACGACTCGACCTCAATATAAGTACACTTCTTTCCTTCTCCTGGTGGTCCATGGATGGATATTTATATGGATTTTATGTTAGGCCTTCCTAGGACTAAGAGAGGACATGATAGAATATTTGTGGTAGTGGATAGATTTTCTAGAATGTCTCATTTCATTCCATACCATAAGTGTGATGGCACATCTCATGTTGTATATTTATTTGTTATTAATTTGCTTAAATTAAATGGGGTCCCTCAAACTATTGTGAGTGATAGGGATTCAAAGTTTCTTGGTCATTTTTATAAAAGTCTATGAGGGTACACTTGGTATCAAACTTATGTTCTCTACTTCTTGCTACCCCCTAATGGATAGGTAAACTAAAGTAGTCAATCAAACTCTTGTAAGCATGCTTAGGTGTATGACTGAGGGAACCCCAACTTCTGGAGAAAAACGTTTACCCTTGATTGAGTTTTCATATAATTTGTATTTTCACTCTTCTAATGGAATGTCACCATTTGGAGCATATTATAGATTTAAGACATTATTTCCATTAACCATGACTCCTTTGTCTATCCATATTATTGTGAATTTAGATGCCTAGAAAAGATTAAGAGAGATGATGAACATCCATTCCGAGGTCAAAGAGGACATTGACAAAAATAATTCAAATATTGCCAATCAGAAGAATCGTGGGGAAAAGAAGGTGATCTTCAATTTGGATGATTAGGTGTGGGTGCTCTATCACAAAGAATGTTTCCTACATATTTTTAAAAGAAAGCTAAGTCCAAGGGAATATCGGCCTTTCAAAAAGCTTAAGATAATCAATGATAATGCCTACATGATTGACTTTCCATTTGAGTATATTTTCAATGTTAGTGATCTTTCTCTTTGTGTTGTAGGTGAACCTTTGGGTTTGTGGGAGAATCTTTTTCAAGAAGGAGAGGGTGATACTATCATGGATCCTTTAAGACCATTAACTCATACTAAATAAAAAGAGCTTCAATATCTAAAAATCATGTTTGTGAGAAAAGAGTCTTTAGAGGAGCTTGAAGGGTACCACGTGAAGGAATTCTGAAACACCTTGTCTTTGGACCTTTAGAAAATTCCTAAGTTTGAGTTTTTTGACAACATACAGTTTGAGTATAATTATCATATGCTAAGATACGGTTTATGCCCCCCTCCCTTATATGTTAGGCAATGTAGGTTGGTTGCATCCTGCCCAAGGTATGATTAGGCACCTTACTAGCTATATGTTAGGGTATGAGGTGTATGTTGTTAAGTTGCCTAATCCCCTAAGTTTGGTCTAGATGATTCTGACCAAGGTACGGTTCTAAAAATACTTCTCATATGCTAAGTTATGACTTAGATATTTGTGGCCGTATGTTGTTTACTATGGAGGTACAAGTGAGGCCTAGGATACAAGATTAGGGTACCATTTATACCCTAGGATAAAATTTAGGGGGTGTGGCCATACCCTTTTGCAGCTAAGTTTTAGCTTTTAAGCTGAGGGTATTCTAGATACCCCCTCCCAAAAAAAAAAAAACTTTAAGTCTCCATATCCTATAACATGTCGTATCCTTCTATAACACACTTTTTAAGGATCAAACATTCTAAAAACACTCTCTAACTCTCTCTTGAAGATTTGGGGCTAAGGTTCTACAATTGTTCATCTAGAGGCTCAACGGTCAAGTTTCTCTCTATGAATATTCATGGATAAGGCATGTGATTCTTCTCTCATTTTTAGTTCATAAATATCATGTCTTTTAAAGTGTGATTATGATTCTTAAATGGTGGTTTTGAAAATAAAAAATGAGTGTTTTGTTGCATATAGTTGAGTATTGTTTACTCTTGGTTTAACTTGTGTTTATACATATTTTTTATGATGGTTTGCACATTTAGGTCTTTGGTAATTGTGGTTTAACAAATAGGTCATGGATAACCCTAAATATGGTAGTTTTTACCTTGATTTTGGTCTTTATAATAGCATGCCCTCAAAGTGTATGTGAAAATGCCAAAGAGAGTAAACTAGTCATATGATGAATTGGGTTTGGCACTAATGTTTTGTATAAGAATGCTAATGAAGGATGAATGATTTTGTAAAGGTATTGTTGACCATAAATTTAATTGAAATGTGTTTTGAACTACAGAATTGCGCTAATGAATATGAATAGTTGGTAAATGGTTCTTTGAAGTCCTTGTTGGCTACGTAATGACATGAATGTTAACCTTGGTGGATTAGTTAGTTAAAAGGGTTTGAGTCCCTAAACATTAAATTTATTTATGTCTTTATTTGATGATGGGTTCAAGTCCCTAAATGTTGAGTTTAATTGATGGCTTGGTATAAACAATGGGTTCAAGTCCCAAAGTTAAATAATAATGGCTATGGCATTGTTATACACTTGCAAGTGTAATTGGTATGATGATACCAATGGGATGCCATTGGTAAGTAATTGGTTAATTTGTTGTGCATGTGAAATAATAGTTTTAAATTGGAATTTAAAGTGGGATGTGTAGCCAGGCCATTAAAGTGAAGTTCAAATGACTAACACTGGAAACTGTGCTAGCCGGTGTGGGTGTCTTATGACCGGATGGTTGGAGTCCCTTGAATGAATATATGAATAGGAGGTTTGAGTCCCCTATGTTGTATACATTGTTAATAGGTCACCTTGATTATGTCGGGAGTTTCGAGTCCTTTATATAGGCATATACGGTTATGGATATTCTCTGGTTCGTGCAGCTACACGCACAGGTGCCCTTCCATTTAAGGAAGAGCTGGACCCATATAGCCCATTGGTGCCTTTTTCTATGCCGGTTATGCTATACAACCCAGGTTCGTGTTTTCAAAGTTCCTACTAATCTTATTCCCTACCCTGGCATGGTATATATGTTAATGTATGTATTGTATGGGTTATATATATTGGTTGAAAGGTTTTGAACTGTTGGCACTAATTTATACTTATCCTTGAGTAACATGCTAGCTCTCCAACCTCTAACCATCTTTGAATATGTATCCCCATATGATGCAGGTGTTGGTCATATCCTTACATGACAAGACCCAAAACTAGGCCATGTCGTATGGGCATCTCAAACATGGACCGTATATTGACCCGTTAACCCAACCTAACAATCACCCCAATCCCCAATTGTAGGAATAACGCTGACCATAAATCAATATAGCAGAAACAAAACTAATATCATAACTTAGAAAATGTCGAAACATTCATTTACATCAATATACTAACAAACATACCCAAGTTCACAATCATCCACAATGCCTCTATACTAATCTGAGGTCTATAAATGTGAGGACAAGCCCTCGATAATAGCCAAACCAAGTAATAAGTCTACGACCAAAGATAAGAGACTATGAAATGTATGCCTTCTGAAGTATGGAAGCTCACCACTTAAAAGTCAACACACGAACTGCACCAATCACCTAGTCATTGCACAGGAAGAGAAGAAGAAGCTTCAGCCCCTATGTTTCATTGGAACATAGCATCCGAAGATAGTTAGCCTTTGTAATGCTAGCATGCAACTCAAGGATAAGGAGATAATAGAGTCATCATTTAAAACCAAGTCAAAACATCAAATTCAACCATTTTCATATACATAGGCATACATGTAGGTACATAATATGTTCAAAACATGCCATAAAGGAAACAAGACTTAGAAAGCATCCTTGTGCACTCCATCACGGGTCATGAAGTGAAGGACTCTAACCTTTCACCGTCTAATGTTGGAAGAATTGAATTTCCCAATCATATCAAGAAAGAGGACTTTAACCTTAAGTCATTTCATGAGACAATTCACTAGGCGAGGGACTTTAACCTCAAGCCGTGTCATTTGGCAAGGGACTTTAACCTCAAGCTATTTCATTTGGCAAGGGACTTTAACAATAAGATAGCTTATTTGGCGAGGGACTCTAACTACAAGCAATTTTATTAAGCAAGGGTCTCTAACCACAAGCCACCTTATTAGGTAAGGGAATTTAACCACAAACTGTCGAGACTATCATAAGTCGACATTGGGACTGTAACCCTTTGTCAATACATCAACATCCATTCAATTTAACACATAGGGACTCTATCCCATGTAACCAATTCAACACCATAAATTACCATGAGGTCTTCATGGAACCCTTTATCAATGAAAAACTGTAACAAGCCAATTCCTTAACTCAATTCATCATTCAATTCAATTTATATTCATCAAGACCCTTATAGAACTATTCATTCTTCATTAACATTCTTATGCCACACTATAATTCAAACACAATTCAAGTTCATGTTTAGAGACTTTAACCCTTTTAACCATAAAACTATCAAAATCATAAATTAACTTATTACATGGCTAACAAGATCTTTACTGTACCATTTACCAACCACTTATACTTATTGGGCGATTTCCCTAGTTCAAAACGTCATCAATATATGACTAGACATTTTAACAAACACCTTACGGGCATGCCATTTCCAGGGCCAAAATTAAAGTAGAAATCATCATTCTTAGGGTTAATCATGACCCATTTGTTAAACCACAAACAAAAAGTACCTACATGGGAAAATTATCACTAATATTATGTATAAACACAAGTCTAAGGAAGAACAAACATTACTCATCACTAGGCATCAAACCTTTAACATTTGATTTCAAAATCACCATTTATAAGTCATAATCCATTTTTAAAATAAATGATATTTAAGTTAATAATAAGGTAAAGTGTTACATTTCTTAAGCAAGATGATCCCCCAATGAACTTGATTCCTCCTTTGACTCTAGATGAACACCCCTTGGAACCCTAGCCTACAATCTTCAAAAGTGTGATTGAGAAAGCATTTGGGAGGTTTTGATATTGCAAATGAGTGTTTAGGAGGACACAATACATTATATAGTGAGGGTACTTAAAGGTTTTAGGGTAGGAAATGTCCATAGATCCCTTGACTTAAAAGCTGAAAAGTGACTTCCCAAGTGGATATGACTTACTTAACTCAACCGTACCCTAGGGTACACGTGGTACCCGAAATCGTACCCTAGGCCTCCCCAAGGAGCCCTAAACTGACCAAGGTATGACCATACACTCATGACTCATACCCAAGGGTATGAATGGTACCCTAAACCGTATCTCCAATTCGTACCCAAGAAAGTTTCACTAAGCTGACTCAACACTTCATATGACTAGGCTGACTCATACCCTAATATACGACCATGGGGAGGCTAAGTCATATCTTGGACAGTGTGTAACCCCCACCTTACTGCTAGCAAATGAGAGGGGGTAAATAAGTCATATCCAAGGATACAACTAGTAAACCTGAGTTGTACCTTGTCCAGAAGCTTCAACTAAGGAAATTTTCTAAGGGTACAAAGCCTAGGTGTTTCAATTCTCCCCCACTTCGATCATTCGCCCTTGAATAACAGGTAAGGTAATCATAACTATGAGTTAACATATTATTACACATCGACTAACCTTCAACCAAGCTAGAAATCAAGACATACAAAAAGGATAAGGAACATGCTAAGATCAATATTAATCAACCATACATTTCATTGACTATGGGACTCAAATCCATTATTTATCAAAGACACTTATTCAATTAAAAGATTAGGTACTTGAACCCTTTGTATGCCAAAAACATAAATCAAATTGAGAAGATTAACACATACCTCAAGCATGGGCTTTCAAAACTAAAAACAATTGCGGATACTTTGACTTCATGTCCTTTTCCACCTCCTAAGTAGCTTCCTCGAACATTTGGTTCCTACATAGAACCTTTATCGAAGACACCTCTTTTATTCGCAACCGGCAAAATTGATGATCTAAGATCCTTATTGGGACCGCATCATTGGATAAAGAGTCTTTAATACAAACATCCCCCAAAGGGACAACCAACGAAGGGTCACCCATAAATTTATGCAACATAGAGATATGGAAAACCGAGTGGATGGAGTTCAAACTGTAAGACAACTCTAACTCATAGGAATCATTGCTAACCCTCTTCAAAATCAAGTAGGGACCAACATACCAGAGGATTAGCTTCCCCTTATTGCCCAAACATATCACTCTCTTCATCGGATACATCTTCAAGAATACCCAATCGCCAACATTAAACACCAAATCTCTATGCCTCACATCCGCATAGGACTTTATATGAATTTGTACAGTTTTCAACCTATCATGAATCACCTTCGCCTTCTCTAAGGCTTAGTAAACCAAATTGGGCAGAAGTATCTTACCCTCACCAACTTCATTCCACTCAATATGTGAATGACATCTCCTACCATACAACGCCTAAAAAGGTACCATACCAATGCTAGAATAGTAACTATTATTATAGGCGAATTCAATCAAAGGTAAATGGTCATACCAACTACCACCATAATCAATAACACAAGCACGCAACATATTTTCCAAGGTTAGGATGGTTCTCTCTGCTTGTCCATCCGTCAGCGGGTGGAAAGTTATGTTAATGCACACCTTAGTTCTCAAACCTTTTTCAAACATCTTCCAAAAATGAGATGAGAAAGGAGTACCACAACTCAGGATGATAGAAATTGGAGCACCATGCTTCATAATCTCCGCAAGATACAACTTAGCATAATCCTCCATCAAGTAACTAGCCCTCACAGGCAAGAAGTGAGCATACTTGGTCATTCTAGCCACAATAACCCAAATAGAATCACATTGATTCTGAGAGAGGGGGATATCAATAACATAATCCATATTAATCACCTCCCACTTCCATTCGGGAAATACAATCTCTTGATAAAAACCTCCGGGCATTATGTGTTCAACTTTCATTTGTTGACACACCATACACTTAGCTACATAACTAGCCATATCTCACTTCATATTACTCCACTAATAAAAATCCCTAAGATCATGATACATCTTTATGAAACTAAGATGAATAGCACACTGATATTCATGAGCCTTGGCCATAATCCTTTCCCTTAATCCATCGACGTCGGGAACACATAGTCTACCTTGGTACCTTAAGATACCATCACCACCAATCACAAGGTGAACAACCTTTTGTTGAGCCATGTTACTCTTGACTTTCATAATGTCGGGATCCAGCAATTTTTTTTCTTTACTCAACAACAATATACAGTTGTGATACCTGATGCACAAATGCACCACTATCCTCTAAGTCCATGAGGCAAACTCTAAGATTTGCTAAATAGTGAATGTCCTTCACCAAATCCCACCTATCCTTATCCACATGGGCTAAACACCCAATGGATAACTTATTAAGAGCATCGACGACTACATTAGCTTTACTCAGATGGTAATAACGACTCATATCATAGTCCTTCAGCAATTTGAGCTACCTTCTTTGTCTAAGATTCAAATCCTTCTACATAATCATATACAGAAGGCTCTTATGATTGGAAAAGATGTCAACATGAACCCCATAAAGGCAGTGTCTCTAGATCTTCAATTCAAAAACCATGGCTAACAATTCCAAGTCCTTAGTAGGGTAGTTCTCCACATGAACTTTTAATTGCCTAGAAGCATAAGCCACCACCCTAGCATGGTACATCAATACACATCCAAGCCCAATACGAAAAGCATCACAATACACTACGAAACTATGATTACCCTTGGGCAAGGTCAAAACTATAGCCAAAATCAATTTATTCCTCAACTTCTCAAAACTACCCTCACACACATCTGACCATAAGAACTTGACCTTTTTATGGGTCAACCCAGTGAATGGGGTAGCTATAGTCAAAAAGCTTACCATAAACATCCTATAGTAACCGGCTAGATCTAAGAAGCTCTAAATATCGGTTGGAGTCGCAAGTCTAGACCACTTCTTAACCGCCACAACATTTTGTGGATCCACCGTGATCACTTTACTAGAGATGACATGACAAAGGAAAGGCATGGTTTTCAACCAAAACTCACACTTAGAGAACTTGACATACAGGCGATGGTCCTTCAAACTTTGTAACATGACACGGAGGTGATCAACTTTATCCATCTCACTTTTGGAGTAGACCAAGATGTCATCAATAAAGACAATGACAAATAAGTCTAAGTACAGTTAGAAGATCCTATTCATTAAATCCTTGAATATAGAGGGGGCATTAGTCAACCCAAAGGACATGACTAGGAACTCATAGTGACTATACCAGTTCTAAAGACAGTCTTAAGGATATCCACTTCACTAATTTTAAGCTGATGCTAACCCAACCTAAGATCAATCTTAGAGAAACACTTTACACCGTGAAGTTGATCAAACAAATCATTGATTCTAGTGATAGGATATTTATTATTTATGGTCACTTTGTTTAACTGACGATAATTAATGCACATACGAAGGGAACCATCTTTCTTGCGCACAAAAAACATCGGAGCACCCCAAGGAGACTAGGATGGATAAAACCTTTATCTAAGAGGTCCTTTAATAGCTCCTTAAGCTCTTTTAGCCTCACCAGATCCATTCTATAGGGAGGTATAGAAATTAGATGAGTGTCCATAATAAGATCAATACCAAAATCGATTTCCCTATAGGGAGAAATAATGAGAAGGTCATCGGGAAATACCTTGGGAAACTTAATAACCTTAGGAACTAATTCTAGAGAAAAACCTTCCGAGTTTGAATCCTTAACTCAGATAAAATGACACAAACAACCTTTTGAGATTGATATTTGGGCCTTAAGATACTAAATGAATCTCTCTTTAGGCACTAAAGAACCACTTTCCCATACAATGACCAGCTCATTAGGGAATTTAAATATGCCCTTATGGGTCCAACAATCTAAGGAAGTGTAGCACGAGTGAAACCATTCTATCCCCAGAATAACATCAAAATCAATTATGTCTAACTTTATCAAGTTTAAAAGAGTTTCTCTACCATTAGCAGTTACCACACACCCTAATAGACTCTTTTAACAACCGTAGAGTCTCCTACCTAGGTAGGAATAATAAAAGGAACTAACAAACTCTCATGACAAAAACCATGATACATAACCACAAACGGTGTTACATAAGAAAGAGTGGACCCTAGATTAAGCAAATAATACCCATTACGGGAAAAATATTTCAACATACCCATGACAATATCAGGAGATGCCTCCAAATCCTAGTGTATAGAAAGTGCATAAAAGAGGTTTTGGCTAACGCCGGTGTTAGAAATAGAAGCAGAAGTAGAAAATACACGCTTCAGTGTTAAAGTAGATAAAGTAGCAATAAGGGCTTTGTTGGCCTAACAAGCCACTAGAGAGGGGCACTCATATTGTATTTTCCTAATCTCACCATAACCAAAACATCTATTTTTCCCTTTTTCACATTGACCACGATGATGTTGTCCATAGAATCATTAAGGATGGTGAGTTAGAGTTGAATGTGCATCGCTAGCCTAGAACTGGGCACCGTATGCCCTAAACCCACCATCAAACTAAGACCAATGATCTCCCAATGACTTCGAGTAAGGATCATTAGCCGAGTAGAAAGAACCTAAAATCCTCTACTTCTTCCTTGGCCACTTTCTATCATCTCTATAACTTTGCTCAAAAGGTCTAAATTTCTTTCCTTGTCTCTCACTAAACTCAACCTATTTTGTTTTTTCTTCTTCTACTTGTTGCATATACACAACCAATCGAGATATATCCATGTCTTTGATCAATAAAGCCACCTTATTCTCAAGCAGCAACTCCCAAGACAATCCCAAAACAAACTTATGCATTCTCTCCCTTATTCTAGAAAACATCTAAGAAGTGTACCTGGAAAACTGGAGGAATTTCAAGACATACACCTTGATAGAAATCCACTCTTGCTTCAAATTCATAAACTCTTCTATTTTTGCTTCCCTAAACTCTTGAGGAAAAAAATAGTCCAAGAAGGCCTCAGAGAAATCTTCCTATACTACAGAACTAGCATCTACTCCACTAGATAATTCCTACCCATCGTACCATTGGTTCACTATATCTTTCAATTAGTAGGAAGCAAACTCAATAGCCTTAATCTCTGAAGCATGCATGAATCGAAAGATCTTCTCTATTTTATTAGCAAAACTTTGAGGATTCTTCTCTACCTTATACCCATAAACACAGGAGGGTTCAACCTTATGAATTGTCCAACCCTTATGGCCTCAGAAGATAGAGTAATTGGACCACCATATTCTAACTAAAAGGCTATCATTTATGTTAAGAGATTAATAGAGCGACAAAACTCAACATTAGTAGAATCCCCATGCGGTAAGTAAAGAGGTGTGTCACTCTCATAAACTGGTTTATTAGGATAGGTGGAACCCCAGAGCATAGTCAGATGTCATAGCCCTAGCTCAGGTATGGACCTCAAAAGTTAGACGAGCTTCATCCATAAGGCCCTCAATCGGGACAAAAGAGTTTATCTGAGTATCAGATCTCCTGGGAGGCTTGATCTAAATAATAAGCAAATAGAAATTAGAAAAATTCAATACCTCAGACTCTATAGCTCAAGATTAAAACACAAGAAAGGGAAACATTGTAAAATGTCTTGTAGCCCCTCTTTTATAAGTGTCGCGTGCTACACACCTATAAAAAAGACTCTACTTAACCTAGCTTTGTAGAAACCCAACAGATCATAAACCTAGGCTATGATACCAGGTTGAAATGACCCAAAATTAAGCTATGTCATATGGGTATATCAAGACCAATATGGACCAGAGATCGCCCCGTTAACCCAACCTAACAATTACCCTAAACCACAAGTATTGGATAAACTCCGACCATAAATCAAGATAACAAAAAGAAAAATAATATCATAAATTAGACAATGTCTAAATATTTTACTTACATCAACATGCTAACCAACATATCTAAGTCCACAGTCATCCATAATGCCTTTATACAAATCTGATGTCTATATATATCAGGACAAGCCCTTGATAATAGCCAAACCAAGTCTAAATAAATCTATGATAAAAGATAAGAGAATATGAACTATATCTATTTCGAAGTAGGGAAGATCACTACTTCAAAGTCAACACATGAACCTATACAATCACCTAGTCACTGTGTTGGAAGAGAAGAAGATACTCTAACCTCTATGTCATATAGGGACATAGCGTCCAGAGAAGGTTAGTAGTTGGAATGCTAGCATACAACTCAAGGATAAGGAAAAAATAGATTCATCATTTAAACCAAATCAAAACATCATATTCAACCATATTTATACACATAGGAATACATGTAAGTACATAAAATGTTCAAACCATGCCAAAAAGGAACTAAGACTTATCAAGAATTCTTCATGCACTCAATCACAATTCATGAAGTGGAGGACTCTAACCTTCCACCCTCCCATTTTGGAAGAATTGATTCCAATTCATATAAATTAAGAGGACTATTTCCTCAAGTCATTTCATTAGGCAAGGGACTCTAACCTCAAGAAATTTCACTGGTCAAGGGACTTTAACCTCGTGCCTTTTAATTTGGCAAGGGAATTTAACCACAAGTGAGCTCATTTGGCGAGGGACTTAAACTACTACCAATTTTATTAAGCAAGGAACTCTAACCATAAGCCACCTTATTAGGCAATAGACTTTACACATAAGTCATCGCAACTATTATTACTCAACATTGGTACTCTAACCCTTTGTTCATACATCAACATCCATTCAATTCAACACTTAGGGACTCTAACCCATTTAATAAATTCAACACCATTAATGACCACGAAGTCTTCATACAACCCTTTATCAATCAAACACTTTAATAAGACAATTTCTTTACTCAATTCATCATTGAATTCAATTTAAAGTCATCAATTCCCTTACAAAACCATTCATTCTTCATTATCATCCTTATGCCATACTTTAGTTCAAACACAATTCAAGTTCATGTTTAGGGACTTTAACCTTTTTAGCCATAAAACTATCAAAATCATAAATCAAATTATTACATACATAACAAGGTCTTTACCATATGATTTACCAACTACTTATACTTATTTGTCTTCCCTAGTTCAAAACGTCATCAACATGTGACTAGATATTTTCACAAACACCTTGTGGGCATGCCTTTACCAAGGCCAAAATCAAAGTACAAATCATCATTCTTAGGTTTACTTATGACTCATTTGTTGAAGTAGAAACAACAAGTGCCCACATGTGCAAATCATCACCAATATTAGGTATAAACTCAAGTCTAAGTAAGAGAAAACATTTCTCATCTCTAGGCATAAAACCCTTAATATTTTATTTATAAATCACTATTTACAAGTCATTATACATGTTTAAAATTAATTATATTTGAGTTAATAATAATGGAAAGAGTTGCATGCCTTAAACAAGATGATCCCCCAAAGAACTTGATTCCTCATTTGCCTCTAAATAAATACCCCTTGGAACCCTAGCCTCCAATCTTCAAAAGTGTGTTTAAGATAGTATTTGGGAGGTTTTGATCTTGAAAATAAGTGTTTAAGAGGACACAATACAAAATATAGTGAGATTACTTAAGTTTTTTTGGATGGGAAATATCTATAAAGCCCTTGACTTAAAAGCTGAAAAGTTACTTCCTATATGGGTATGACTCACTTAGCTCAATTGTACCCTAGGGTAAGAGTGGTACCAAAAATCATACCCTAGGCCTCACCTAGGACCCCTATATTGACCAAGGTACAACCACACACTCATGACTAGTACCCAAGGGTACAAATTATACCCTTAATCATATCCCCAAACCATACCCAAAATAGTTTTACTAGGATAACTTAACACTCCATACGACTAGGTAGTGCACAAATACTACCCCAATATATAAACATAGGGAGGCTAAGTCATATCTTATACAGTGTATAACCCCCACCACACTGCCTAGCATATAAGATAGGGAAACTAGGTCATATCCAAGGGTACAACTAGTACCCTAGAGTCATACCTAGTCCAGAAGCTTCAACTAAAGAAATTTTCTAAAGGTACAAATCCTAGACATTTCATTACACCTCCTGGTCTATGATTGGGCTCGTAAACAACTTGCAGTAAGTTGAAGTGATGAGTGTCCATACCTCAGAATACTTTATTTTTTGTTTTGAGATTTCTTATGTCTTTATTAGTTTAGACTTGGATATTGATTTTGGCTATGATCAAGGGCATGTCCTGACCGAATATTCTTACATTGTTTTAAAGGCTTTGTATAGACAAACTGTGGACTTGGGTATGCTATGTTATGGAATGGATATGGACTTTGTTATTATCTTTATTATGTTATAATTATTAGTTGGTTAGATTGAATAGCAGGGTGATCTCTATTCCTTGTTTGACTTGATGTGCCCATTATGACAAAGCCCTGGTTTGGATTATGTAAAGTTGGTAACAGATCCTAGGTTCATCATCAATTAGGTGTCCAAAAAGCTGTGTGAAGTACGGTCTCTTTATGGGTATAGTGTTCCACACTTATAAGAGAGCGGCTATGAGACATTTAGGAATATTTTACTTTTTTGATATCTTACTTTGAGCTATAGAGTTTAAGGTCTTGGATTCTTTTGATTTCTATTTGCTTGTCTTTGAGATCATGCCTCCAAGAACATATAATATTCATACAAACACCTCTATCCCAATTAGGTATAATATTAATAGGGCACACTCTACCTCTAGAGTCTAGACTCGGTCAAGTGTCGCTGCATCTGACTGTCCTCATGGGTTTACACCTATCTTTACTGATCTTCCTTCTGGGGATGACACTCATACTTAGTTGCCTTGAGTAGAGTCTACTAATGTTGATCACTTCACTAATATATTGGCTTAGTTGGTAGCTTTTCATTTTGAGTATGGTATTTTTGTTACTCCATCTTTTGAGACTAAAAAGGTTGGCTAGTTGATGAGGTTGTATCCTTCTATATTTATAGGTACTAAGGTTAAGGTGGATCCTCAAATTTTCATTGATGAAGTAAAGAAGATTCTCAAAATTATGCATACTACGAAGGTTGAAGGTGTTTAGCTTGCTTTCTATTAATTAAAAGATATGGTGAACTTATGGTCCGAAGAGTGGGAATAGTTGAGGGGCGAAGATGCTGGTTCTACATTGTAGGAGGATTTCTCTAGTGTCTTCTTAGATGACTTCTTTTCTTAGGAGTTGAGGGAGGAAAAAGCATAAGCATTTGTGAATTTGAGATAAGGTAGGATGTCTTACAAAGAGTATGCCTTGAAATTTCATCTGTTCTCCAGGCATGTTCCTGAGTTAGTTTTTATCATAAGGGATAGAATGCATATGTTCACTTCAGGATTGTGTCATGACTTGGTTCTTAATAGTAAGGTGGCCTTATTGATCAAGAACATGGAAATATCTAGGTTACTTGTGTAGATGCAATAAATATAGGAGGAGAAGAAGAAATAGGTTGAATTTAGTAAGAGGCAAGGGAAGAAATGTAAGCCTTCTGAACAAGGTGGTAGAGATAGTGGTAAGTGGCCAAAGAAAAAATGAGGAAGTTCTGGTTCTTGCTCCATAGCTAGTGCTCCTTACCCAAAGTCGTTGGGTGATCATTGGTCTTAGTATGATGGTGGATTCCAGGAACAAGGTGCCTAATCTTAGGTTAGTGGGTCTTAGTCGACTCTATCCTACCCTCTTTATAGATTTTGTGGGTGATCGTATCATGGTTTATGCGAGAAAAAGATGAACAGGTATTTTATGAAGGTCAGATTGGTCATCTACAACATGAATATCATGTTAGGATATCTTCTGGGGCTAACCAAATTCTAGTTACCTCTTCATCTGCTCCTGCACCAAAGGGTGTTATTTCTGTATCTACTTCTGCTTCTGGTATTGGAACTATCTAGAATTAGTTATATGCTCTTTTGTATTGCCAAGATTCTAAGGCATCTCAAGATGTAGTGACTGGTATGTTTAAACTCTGCTCCTGTGATATGTATTTCTTACTTGATCTAAGGCCCACTCTTTCTTATATGACCCCATTTATGGTAGTGCATTTTGGTTTTGATCCTAAGTGTCTGTCAGTTCTTTATTCTTTTTCTACCCTGATAGAAGACTATGTGGTTGTTAAAAGAGTCTATAGTGGGTGTGTGGTAGTTTTTAGTAGTAAAGAAATATTTATGAATTTGATAGAGTTGATATAGTTGACTTTGATGTCATATTAGGGATGGATTGGTTGCATTCTTACTATACTTCCTTAGATTGTTAGACCTATATGGCCATGTTTAAATTCCATAATGACTCGATTATTATATGGGAAGGGGGTTATCTAGTGCCTAAGAGGAGGTTTGTCTCATATCTTTGAGCTCGAAAGTTAATTTAAAAAGGGAGTTTGTATAAAGTAGTTTGGGTTAAAGATTCTAACTCAAAAGGTCCTTCTCTAAAATTTGTTCCTGTGGTTAATAAGTTTCTTGAGATTTTCCCTAATGATCTTCCTGTTTTTCCTCCTAATATTGAAATTGATTTTGGGATTGATCTTGTTCCTAACACTCGTCCTATCTCTATCCCTCTTTATAAAATGGCTCCAACTGAGTTGATGAAGCTTAAGAAGTAATTGAAGGATCTCTTAGATAGAGGTTTCATCTATCCTAGTGTGTCTCCTTGGGGTGCGTTAGTGTTTTTCATGCATAAGAAGGATGGTTTCCTTCGAATATGTATTGATTATCATCAGCTGAATAAGGTGACTATAAGGAATAAATATCCTCTTCCTAGAATCGAAGATTTGTTTGATCAGCTTTAAGGTGCAAAGTGTTTCTTTAAGATTGATCTTAGGTGGGTTATCATCAGTTTAAGGTTAGGAGGTGGATATCACAAAGACTATCTTCAGGACCCGATATGGTCACTATAAGTTCCTAGTTATGTCTTTTGGGTTGACCAATGCTCTGGCAATATTCATGGATTTGATAAATAGGGTCTTTTGTCAGTTTATAGGTTTATTTTTCATTATCTTCATTGATGATATCTTAGTCTACTCTAAAAGTATGGCGTATCATATTCATTTTCTTTGTGTTGTGTTGCAGACCTTGAAGGATAAATATTTATATGCCAAGTTCTCAAAGTGTTATTTTTTGCTAAAGGTTATGACTTTTCTTTGTCATTTTATCTCTAGTAAAGGGGAGAGGTCATGGTAGATCCACAAAAGGTTGTAGTGGTTTGGAAGTGTCCTATACCAGCGACTCCAATTGATATTCAAAGCTTCTTAGGTTTAGCCGGCTACAATAGTAGGTATGTAGAAAGTTTTTCTACTGTAATTGCCCCATTGACTAAGTTAACCCACAAAAAGGTCAAGTACTTATAGTTGGATGCGTGTTATTATAGTTTTAAGAACTTACAGGATAAGTAGACTTCAGCTCTGGTTTTGACCCTACTCGAGGGTAATGATGGTTTCGTAGTGTATTAAGATGATTCTTATGTTGTTCTTAGTTATGTAATGATGCATCATGGTAGGGTGGTGGCCTGTGCTTCTAGGCAGTTAAAAGTTCATGAGAAAAATGACCCAACCTATGATTTAGAGTTGTAACTTATCGTATTTGCATTAAAGATTTGGCGTTAATATCTCTATGGGGTTCATGTTGAAATCTATTCTTATCATAAGAGCCTGAAGTATGTGTTTACTCAGAAAGAGTTGAATCTCAGGCAAAATAGGTAGCTTAAGTTGCTGAAGGACTATAATATGGGTCTCCATTACTATCCAGGTAAAGCTAACGCAGTTGTTGATACTCTTAGAAGGTTATCCATAGGAAGTCTAGCTCATATAGATGAGGATAAGAGGGAGTTAGCGAAGGAAATTCACCATTTAACCTTGAAGTTCATCTCACTCACTCTAAGGATGGTGGTGTATTTGTGCATCAGGTATCGCAGTCATCCCCTGTCATTGAGATAAAGGAAAATCAAATGTTGGATCCTACTTTGATGAAGATTAAGGGAAATGTAGGTCTGCAAAAGGTTGTTGATTTTTTGATTCGTCGTGTTGGTATCTTGAGGTACCAAGGTAGGCTATATGTTCCCGATGTGGATTGATTGAGGAAAGGATTTTTTCCAAAGCTCTTGGATCTCGTTATAATATTCATCTTGGTTCCACAAAGATATATCATGATTTTAAGGAGTCCTATTGGTGGAGTAAGAATAAGCGAGATATGTCTAACTAAGTGACTAAACGCATGGTGTGTCAATAAGTGAAAGTTTAGCACATAAGACTCAGAGATTTATGGCAAGAAATTAAGTTGCTCGAATTAAAGTGTGAGGTTACTAATATGGAATTTTTACCGGTCTTTCTCAGTCTTGAAATCAATGTAATTCTATTTTGGTCATTGTGGATAAAATGACCAAGTCCGCTCATTTTTTGCCGATGAGGACTAGCTATTTGGCGGAGAACTATGCCAAGTTGTATTTTACAGAGATTCTGAAGTTGCATGGTGCCCCAGTTTCTATCATCTCGAATTGTGGTACTCTATTCTCATCTCAGTTTTGGTGATTATTTCAACAAGGTTTAGGAACTATGGTGTGCCTTAGTATAGCTTTCTACCTGCAGTCGGATGGACAAGCTGAGACGACCATTCTGACATTGGAAGATATGTTTTGTGCTTGCGTGATTGACTTTGGTGGTTGTTATTTCAACCATTTTTCTTTCATTGAATTTGCTTATATTAATAGCTATAACTCTAACATTGGTATGCTACTTTTGAAGCATTGTATGGTAGAAGATGTCATTCTTCTATTGGGTGGTATGAAGTTGGTAAGGGTAAGTTTTTGGGCCATGTTTTGATTCACCAAGCCTTGGAAAAGGTAAAGGTGATTTGAGATAGGTTGAAAACTGCTAAAGCCGCCAAGAGTCCTATGCAGATGTGAGGCGTTAGGAGTTGGATTTTATGTTTTGTGATTGGGTATTCTTGAAAGTTTCACCTATGAAGGGAGTGATGCTATTTGGAAAGAAGGGGAAGCTTAGTCCCTGATATGTTGGTTCATACTTAGTTTTGATGAGGGTTTCCAGTGTTGCCTATGAATTGGAGTTTCCTCTAAGTTGAGCTCCATTTATCCAGTTTTCCATGTCTTTTTGTTGAGAAAATGTGTTGGTGATCCTACATCGGTTGTTCCTTTAGAAGGATTGGGTATCCCGGATTCCTTATCTTATGAGGTAGTTCTGGTGGAGTTCTTGGATCATCAAGTCTGTCTGTTGCGGACAAAGGATATGGCTTCGATAAAGGTTCTTTGTAGGAACCATAAGGTTGAGGAAGCTACTTGGGAAGCAAAAGAAGACATGAAGTCCAAGTATCTGCATTTGTTCCCCCTTTTGGAAAATCGTGCTTGAGGTATATGTTGTTCTTAATTTCCTTGTGCTATGTCTTTGTTTTCTAGCTTGATTAAAAGTTAGTTTGATGCTTGATAATATGTTAACTCATGCTTGTGCGTACCTTTAACCGTCATCCGTGGATGAATGATCCAAGTAGGGGAGAATTGAAACACCTTGGCTTTGGACCTTTATAAAATTTCCTAAGTATGATTTTCTAGACAACATATGATTTTATCATACTTATTGTATGCTAAAATGCATTTTATGGCCCCCTATATGTTATGCGGTGAAGTTTGGTTACATTCTGTACAAGGTACGATTAGGCATCTTATTAATCATATATTAGAGTATGAGGTGTATGTTGTTAGGACATATGATGCCCTAAGTTTGGTCTTTATCATTTTGACCAAGGCGCGGTTCTAAGGATTTTCACGTATGACAGGATAAGATGTAGTCCTTTGTGGTCGTATGTTGGTCAGTATGGAGGTCCAAGGTAAGGCCTAGGGTATGAGGTAAGGTACTGATTGTACCCTAAGGTACAGTTTAGGGGGTGATCGTACCCTCCTACGGCTAAGTTTTTAGCTTTTAAGATGAAGGTATTTCAAAAATTCCCCCCCCCCCCACCCATAAAACCCTTAAGTCCCCACATCCTATAACATGTTGTGGCCTAGTATAACAAAATTTTTGAACGATTAAACATTCCAAAAACACTCTCTAACTCTCTCTTGAAGATTTGGGGCTAGGGTTTCAATAAGTGTTCATTTAGAGGCTAAAGGGTCAAGTTTCTCTCCCTGAATCTTTGTGAATAAGGCATGTGACTCTTCCCTCATTTTTATTTCATAAATATCATGCGTTTTAAAGTGTAGTTATGATTCTTCAATGGTGGTTTTTAAAATGAAAATTGATGGTTTTGCTGTCTATTGTTGAGCATTGTTTACTCTTGGCTTAACTTGTGTTTATACATATTTTTTATGATGTTTTGCATGTGTGGTGCTTGGTAATTGTTGTTTAACAAATGGTTCATGGATAACCCTAAACTTAGTGGTTTTTACCTTGATTTTGGTCTTGATAATAGCATGCCCTCAAAGGGTTTGTGAAAATGACTAAGAGTGTAAACTAGTCATATGATGAATTGGGTTTGGCACTAATGTTTGGTATAAGCATGATAATGAAGGATAAATGATTTTGTAAATGTCTTGATGACCATAAATTGAATTGAAATGTGTTTTAACTAATTCATAGGCCTAATGAATATGAAAAGTTGGTAAACAGTTTTGTGAATGTTTTGTTGGCCATGTAATGACATAAATGTTAACGTTGCTGGTTTAGTTGGTTAAAAGGGTTTAAGTCCCTAAACATTAAATTGATTTATGTCTCTACTTGATGATGGGTTCAAGTCCCTAAATGTTGAATTTAATTGATAGCTTGGTATTGACAATGGGTTTGACTCCCAAAGTTAAATAATAATGGCTATGACACTGTTGTAAGCTTTCAAGTGGGGGTTGGTATGAAGATACCAATGGTATGCCTTTGATAAGTAATTGGATAATTGGTTATGCATGTGAAATTATGGTTTTAAATTGGGCTTTAAAGCAGGATATGTAGTCGGGCTGTGAAAGTGGAGTCCAAGGGACTAACACTGTAAACTGTGCTAACCAGTGCGGGTATCTTATGATCGGGTGGTTTGAGTCCCATAAATGAATAGATGAATGGGAGGTTCGAGTCCTCCATGTTTTATGCATTGGTTCTGGGTCACGTTGATTATACTGGGAGGTTCGAGTCCCCCATATAGGCATATACGGTTATTGATATTCTCTTATTCGTGTGGCAAAATGCACTAGGTCCCTTCTAGCTAGGGGAGAGCTTAACCGATATAGCCCGTGGGTGCCTTTTTCTATGACGGTTATAGTACATAGCCCAGGCTAATGTTATCAAAGTTCACTCTAATCTTTTTCCCTACCCCGGCATGATATATATGTATATGTATGTATTTAATTTGTTATATGTATTGGTTGAATGGTTTTGAACTATTGACACTATTTTATCCTTATCCTTGGGTTATATGCTAGCGCTCTAACCACTGACCATCTTTAACATTGTATCCCTATGTGATACAGGTGTTGGTCATATCCTTACACCTCTTACTCAATGATTGTACTCGGGAACAGCTTGTGGTGACTTCAAGTGGTGAGTTTCCATACCACGGAAGGCTCCATTTCTTATTTCGAGTTTTCTTATGTCTATTGATTTAGACTTGGATATTAGTTTTTTCTATGGTCGGGGGCATTTCCCAACCAGATATTCTTGGATTATTTTAGAGACTTTGTATGGACAAACTGTGGACTTAGGTATGCAATGTTATGGAATGGATAGAGACTTACTTATTATCATGGTTATGTTATGATTGTTGGTTGGTTGGATTGAATAGAGAGGTGATCTCCAGTTCTTGTTGGACTTGAGGTGCCCATTACCACAAAGCCCTAGTTTGGGTTGTGTCAAATTCAATGTATGGAAGGTGAATCAATGTGAAAAATTAGAAGGGAAGGGGCTAAGTGTGAAAATAACCACTTTCTAAATTCAAACATTCACAAAAGAAAAGAGAGCCAAACAACACCCTTGTTTCATTAAGGGAATATTTGTAAAAGAAAACTTTTATTTTATTTGCTTTGTATAAATAGGATATTTCCATATTTAGAGGGGAGTTTAGATGAAAACTGAACATTTGAAATTGTAGCTCTTAGCATATTCCCGCAAGGAATTAGTTATTAATTAGTGAGTGTTTAGTTAGTGGAATGTTAGAATTGGTTTTGCACTTCTTTGGTTTGATTAATTTAAGTAATTACCCCATAGTAATTTAGTCGGTGTTTCCTTTGGTTTTTGAAATTAGGATTTTTTATTAGATTGTTGAATTTAATTGGGAGGTGAGGGTTTAGTCCCTTGTTTTCCCAAAAATTCAAGAATTTAAATATTAATCCACGTATCTTTCTTTTCTTTTCTTTTCTTCTTGTTATTCAATCTTTGATTCTTATCACTAAGGACCTGAACCAAGGGTCCCCCTAATATAAAATCAACATTCCAGAGCTGATCACACTGTCAGGATTCTCATCTGAGGTTGTTTACTAGGAGTTTGGGTCTGAGACCAATTCCTTAAGAGCAAAAGCTCTAAAATAGTAAATGAGCATAAAATACCAACGAACTGTTTGATAACTGAACCGACAGTCTTGATAAGTCTTAAATGACATGTAACTGCTGTTGGAAGACAATAAATATATAAAATGTACAAAAATTGAGAAAATGACTTGGAGGGTCATTGCAATATCCAGTACTAAAAGGAACTTTATTCATTAAGGTCAATGGATGGGAAGAGCTTGAAAATATGAAAGGATGAGGTATTGGTCCCACATGCACCAAGCATGATTTCCCAGATAACCTCTTAGAAGAAAAAAATTCTTTCAAGTTATTTCACCAAATGTATTCCTTTTCCACGAACTTCCTTACATCACTTCACAAATAGCCACAAGCTCAACCTCAACAACTAACTGTCCTCCAATTGGATCGAGTTCCTTACTTCACTTCACAAATAGCCACAAACTCAACCTCAACAAACAAGTGGCCTCCAATTGGATCGAGAACGTCTTATGCACGTAAACCTAAAACATAACATGCAGACATCAAGCCAAAATAACACAACCAACTAGATACTCAACCAAACTAAAGTCAACCCAAGGCATGAATTATGCAACCAACTCTAATTTTCCAATCGAACCTTCATTTGTCTTTCCAAACCTGCTATTAACTCTGATCTGCACAAAATATCATTTGAGCCCTGCCCGCGTTATCATATCATACTAACCTTGCAAGACTGAAGTGGGTCTATTGAAAATCCATAATGGAAATCATAAGAATAAGCCCATAAGGTGCTACCTAAAAACACAAATGGAGATAATTAAGGCTTGCAATCTCTAGCTAAAGCTACAGCTAGTTTGGATGACCCTCGAAACAAAGAATCATGAATATTGTGAATAATCTCTCAAATATGAACAATTTGTCCCAGAATGCTCTACTGATTGTGGGTAAAATCATGCAAATTCCAACTTAAGCACACTTCTACTGAGTAAACAATCAAAAATTTCAACGAATATTGAGAATTAGGGTCAATAGTAGTAAAAGCCAATATTTTGTGCCAACAGACTATCCCTTCAACATCTATCAAGTATATCTATCTGAACTGATAAAAGATGAGTCAATAGGTAATGAGTAAGCCATCCTATAAATAAATGCCCAACTGATACAAATCTGGAAATAAGACTGCAATCAAGTTATCCATTCCATAGTTGTAATATTAACGTAGAAGTTGAACTACTTGATTTCAATTATTCGAATTTATCCTGTTAACGAGTAAGTACCCAAAACACAAAATCTATAACAACTTCCAAGCCTTAATTAAAAATAACTAGACCTAAAACTGAATCTCACAAGCCTTTAGTGATACCAAATACCCAAACTAATCCCACTATTAGAATTCCCATCTTTACCCAACAATTCTTATAAGAGTTAAAACTGAAATATTGCCGAAGAACCTATCACAATGGAGGAAAAGAACTGAATGAAGACACAAGCAATCAAATCCACACCTTCTTAATGGTATAATGCATCTTCATAACCAAAAACTCACCAAGGCTACAAAGAATACATATGGTAGTCAAATCCTGAGCAACTTAGAAAAGTTACTATCTTAGCCTGAATTTAGTCGATCCAATACTCAATCTATGGAAAAGAATACCCATACACACCTATCATCAGGGGAATAACACAATAAATTCATATTAGGCTGAACAACTGCCAAAAATGAGAAATTCTCGAATTCACCCATTTACACTAACTCTAGATCAACTAAATTATGAACCACATTGTAGTAAGAATGGAGTGCCCAGATCACTATAAATATCAAGGTCAAGACCATACTAGCAATAAACTATATAAATCAGAAGGAAAAATCTAAAATTTAACAACCTTAGGAATGGTCTATCGAAAAATATAACCAATGCTAGAATCTCAGCAAACAAGAAAGCAAGCCTTATACTATTCCATATAAGTGACGGGAAATAGAACTAAACTGCCAACTCTAGAACAACAACCAAATGATAGAAGGCCAACTTAACTTCATACCCTCTCAACAACCGATCAAACTTTTCTTACAAAAAAGGAAAACAACCAATCTCACCTTATTAAAAGAGAGAAAACTAACCAACTGAGTTAGTCATCTAAGTCAATGAATAGGAATTGCATAAAAAGGAATTCTAACTAGCTTACACTAGTCTATACATCTATCAAGTAAGAATCAGTTACCTCAAAAGTAATAATAATAGTAATAAAAACACTAGTATAATGTGTAGGAGGCACTAAACTAAATGAAATCACAACATTACTACTCTATAACCACAACAAGGCCAATAAGGTGAAGAGAATAGTCTTTAACATGAATGCTACACCCTTAGGAAATTATTATATCAATACTCCATCAACTTCTAAATGAATTCATCTACAGGGTTAGTCAAATAAGCATCAATCTACATAAAGGCATACATCAATTAGTAATATAGTAATCAAGGCATGTAATCGTAGATGGGTATAAAAACCCTAACTCAACTAAAATAATAAGTAAATGACAATATTTTGAACCACACCTATATCAATAAATTCCAATGTCATAGTCATGACATGCCTAAGGAGTACAAATCTTATCTTGTTGAAACTAGGATTGACCATCTAAATCACCAACTAAGGCATAAACTGCACTACCTCTGACTGATGATGCCACAATAATAGCTAGTAATAATCCGATAGGCCAGTGACCAACTTCCCTAAAGTCATAAAAAAACCTTTAACCTCTAACCAAACACATCGACCCAAACTGGCTAACCAATTGATGCTTGGGGTACTCTCTACTGAAGTTATCATTCTCTCCACAATTATAACATATCTTAGGAACTTTAGGCTAGTAAGAAATATGTGTTGACCCTATTTGAAAAAACAAATCATGCATGGGGCATTCCCTAGACCAATTACATACCTCTCCATAGTCCAAATGTGCTTCTTGGACTCGTTAATGCCAAACAGAGTAGCAATGTTAAGCCATTTGGTAAATCCATGCACTATCTCATTCTTTAAAGAACATAGTATTAGAGTATGTCTAGTCCACTCGAGAAATCTAATATCATACTCTAAAATAGACTACAAACCCTGTTGAACACCAACAAACTTAACTCTGGTCTTATAAAAACTCAAAGTATTAGGCACCATCTCTGATTGTGAAGTGTCTGTGAAAGACTCGAAATGCCTAATACTAGATCCTGAAAAACTAAGGTGGTCACAAACTTAACAGAGCTTTTGTTGGCCCCACAACCTCTAGATGATGCTAAATATTATCATTCTCTAACTCCCTAGCCCGACACTGAGCTGAAACCTTGGAAGCACATGCAAAAGCCTCATTCGCATCTATCAATAACCTTATGCCATCTATCTGGGAAAGAATGGAGTAAAAGTAAATACTAGAGTTTCATAGATCTATGAACACACGATAAGGATAAAAGTATAGAATTTCTTTAGAATGCAATATAACCTCCTAAAGATAAGATACAAATATCTATGTACCTATCGGCAAGGCTCTACTAGACAATTAGTACTTGTACCAACACACTGATAAACCTGGCTCTAATACCAAGTTGTTATGATCCAATTTTTCAAGTCCTGATAACCCACCTGTAAGTAAGCTAACCAATAGACCGATATAGCTATTAATAGACTAATAAGAAATGCAGAAGTAAAACTATATAACAATGAGAATTAAAGCATGAAAAAGGTAAAAATATTCTAAAAACTAGGTGAAGTTAGTACAAGAGATTCTAAATAACAGGTGTGTAAGTGAAATACAAAATAAATATATATACAATGATGGATCTCAATACAAAATATAGATCAGTCTAATAATAATAAGAAGAGAAAGAATACTCTAAACATTATAAGCTCATCCTAAATCTATGGTCTATGGATAATCCGCATGAAACGCATATCAATAATGAGAACTTGTATTATGATTTGCAGGCTGTAAAAGTATAGTATGTGTACCAAACACATGATACTTATTTGACATCAACTGACTGAGCTCCAAAGAAATACAAGCATAAATAACATGTAAAGTTGAAATATAAACTACAAGCAACTATCCAAGAAACTACGTATAGTAATGCTAAAGGAGAATTAAGGATAAACTATCCTATCTTAACATTATTCAGGAACTAAATTACAATATCATATATCACTAGCCAATACACAAATAAAGAATGAAATAAGAATATATAGTGGTAGTACAAGGTTAAAAGATATATATACAATATGAATAACTAAAGAAATAAGGGGACATATAGCAATACCATATACACATATGCATATATATATACATATATATATATATGTACACACACATATATATGTATATATATATACAAATATATGTACATATATATATGGAAATATATGTATATATATATTTAAAGGAATAACTCAAAGGTAATAACCTATGGAAAGCCAATCCAAGTTCTCTAGGAATCCTAGCCAAGGAAGAAAGCTAATACTAGCATAATTAGGGTCTCTCACAAAAGAATGACTAAACATAAGGTAATCTAACAATAACATATCTTTCTATGAGTAAGAAAAAGAATCAAAAATGTATCGACAATCCCAGGTACCTTTATGTAACCATCCTATAATAAATAATCTCAGATACCTTTATTTAACCATCCTATACTAACTAACAATAAAGTAACCAACTAGTCTGGACAAATGATATCATAATTAGGACCTCATAAGCCTGAAAGGTGTAAGGAAGCACTCAAGAAATAGCAATCATAGCTTATTCCAATACAACCCCTCATAAAGCCACATAGATATATGCACCAAAGAATCATACTATTGATAGAAAATGCATATGAATAAATGATGCACATAAAGAAATAGTAAGCCCTATCTATCCTGAGAGCAACAATATACCAAGAATATATACCTCCTTCGGCTCAAAATCTCACAAATAAAGTTCCTATAGAGACCATCCTTCTCCAGCATTATAGCTCACAGATGAAGGGTCTATAAGAGACTCGAGATATTCATATAATCTGCCTTGTCTCAAACCAAGACTTTTAATAACCATTATAATCAATTAAATTTTCCTATATATATATATATATATAATAAGTGCTCATACTCAAAACGTGGCTAAAGAGTGTGAATTTATAAATCCATTGCCCAAGATTATGTTTGAGACAAAATAGAATAATAGCATAAAAGGGTAAGAATATCCATCGACCAAAGTATGTAGTAGTGGTAAAATAATGGAATAATAATGGACTAAAATCAATCTCGGTCTAGTTTTCAAAATATCATATTTAGTTCCAAACCTCATAATACATTAGATAAGGTTGTATGATTCCTGTACTAAAAGAATCCATTTTGAAAGTGAAAAGTAGGAATAAATTCCTTTTTAGAAAACGATGTTAAAATCAAGGACTTGGTTGTAATCATACCACTAAGTAAATGCAAATGCACCCAAAGTATGCATGCCATTAATAGTATTTAAATAATACAACCATAAATATCTGTAAACCACAAGAACATCCGTACATAGGATATAATACTAATATAGTGATCAATACCTATCGTTATAATGGCCCCAAGCCTATAGTAAAGTATTCAATATTATACTAACACCATAACTCAAAGACTAAAGTAAATAAGGCCATAAAGCTACTACAAGGGTCTAATTGAGAAATATCACCCCAAATACTAAGTATTATGCTAAAATATTTCCTATATCAACGTATAGTTATTCAAGCCCATCATCAAATATAATAGGATTCCACAACCTTAAAAGGTATTTTAGGCTAAGGTATAGGTCACCTTTCTATCCTAAATCCCTTAATTAGGTCATGTGATTATAAACTAGTCATAATAATAATTTATACTCCCTACCTAACATGTCATAGAGAAACATATACCAAAGCCTACCTTGATGCCAAACTATATCATTAATTCATTCATAATTTACTCTACCTTGCTCCACAATACAAAAATGATGTCTCACTATCAATATTAAATCTACACATTAATAGGACTAAAATAATACACATATTGCTATATAAAACTATGGACACAAAATTAGGGTAGTAAATGGCCCATGTGGCCTGCTTACAGAATTCTAAAATGGAATCTGTCATGAGGTCCCTCAAAGGAAAAGGGATGTGTGCTCACAACTTTAGCTCAAATGAAATATAAATCAAGGACCGAATTATCCAATAAATCATAATGGAAAAAGAGGGGGAAATTAGATTTAAACAGATGAATTTGACCAAGAACTTATGAAGAAATTAACGAGAAATAGTCAATTCATTATCCCCTACACATCACTAGCTCTAATCAAAGATTTCCCATAATTTTATTAAGATCCTAGGGCTATAATGGCGAAAGAGGGAGAAATAATAATGAAAATTAGGGAAGAGAAGTATATATACTGCCAGGGCAATGCCCTTCATGAATACGACTCTGATTGACCGCAAACATAAAGGTCATAGAAATTTCTTTTCATGAACGCATGAATATTTCTTCAAACACGAAGAAAAACAAGTTTTCCTATCTCAAATAAGACACTGATGGTCTCGAATAAAAATATAGAACAATTAGGTCGGGTCAACCCGTCATTACAAACGCAAAGAAGAAGGCTTTCCAATAAGATAATCAATGTCTTGATCTTTTCCAATAGTGTCCTACCGCTATATAATGCAAAGGGTAAATGGAACCTACACTAGAATCTAGAAAACTAGTAAAAACTTAAGTCCACACAAACTCTGACTAGGTGCTTGAAATTTGCTCAAAACCTCGTGTACACAAACAAACTATGTCATCATCTGATATATGACATTTTTAACTCAAAGGAACCATCAAAACATTTATCTAATATCATTTTATTAAATGTGGTTCCCACACCTATAGTTTCATTTTAACCAAATTCCACCCAATAGCCTAAAATGAGTATATATAAATTAGGTAACCAGAAGAGAAGTACTTATGTACATAAACTAGCCTAATAGTCTAGCATAACAAGAATTATCTAAGAAATAATATCAATAGTAGCATACTCAAATTTACTTTTCAAAGTTAGAGAACAACAAGATAATATAACACTGAAGCTGAAAATTCTAAAATAAGGATCCACATGACATAGTCGCAAGTACATGCTAGAAATAACCTATCATAAACTAAGAAGTAATAATTAAACAATAATCTAACCAGGATTCCATAAACCTATAAGGTCCACAACAATAGAAAAAAACAAAAGAAGTAAGTCAGGTACAAACAGCAACCATACTAGCGACAGTAGTGCATATGAATAGATGATTGTGATAGAAAACCAAGTGATGTTGGAAAACGTTTAGAATTATTTAAGTATTTTGGACATTGTTGAATTAATTATTTAAGTATTTTATATGTTTAATTGATTGTTTAAGTGTTGTTGATTTAGATTATTCAAATATTTTGATAATACAGTGTATTATGTGTTGAATGATTGTTTTAGCAGTAATGTGTATTGCATGGGAATGCATATATTGAATTATATTTTTAAATGGCAAATGAAATGCAAAAAATTTAAATGTAAAAAAGCGGCGGATAGGGTCACTTTTATCTATCACTTTTCTAAATTTTCTTAATAAATTATCAAAAACTCAGTGGTGTTCATCACTATTCCAAAAGAAATATTTTTTAAAAAAAGTGATGACGTCCGTAGCTCTTTTTCTTCATTATGAAGAGCAAAACGTGAAGAAAAACATCGCTTTTTCTAGAAAAAATATTCTTTTTTTCAGAAAGTGATAGACAGTGCCACTTTTTCTGAAACAAATTAAACTTTATTTTTAAAAACCAATGTTGCCCATCGTTTTTTTGTTTATCATGTCCTTGTCATATTAATTTTTTCTCCAAAAGGATATGTTGTCAGTCGTAAAAAAAATCAACATATTCAGTCATTTTGAAATACAATAGGCCTTTTTACGGCATAAGTGATTGTGTTGCTTTTCATTGGTTTTGACCAAAAAATGCCGTTGTCTATCAGTTTTGACTTTTATTTTTGGGTCTTTTTTAGAAGTGAAGCATAAATACTTGCAAAGCTCATACAACAACAAAATAATATTCAAATTTGTTTAACCATAATGTGACATATAAAGGAAAATTACATTGCATGTTCTATGATATATCTCATTCCAAGAATGAATCTATCTTGCCTAAATATTTAATGTAAAATGAGAAATTAGTATTTTCTATCCTTTCTTTAATAACACTAACGTTAGTGCCAAAGTAAAGACATCAGATCAAATGCAAATTAATAATAACATGTGATTTATTCCAAGACTAATACATGCACTTGTAACTAGGGGTGGGTATGGTATGGTATATACCAAATTACTATATCAAATAAATATTTTTGGTATCGTAATTTTGGTATTATGATATTTGGTATGGTATATAGTATATATTTAAATTTTTTGGTATTCGGTGTGGTATGTGGTATTTATAAATGATATCCCAAAATACCAAAACTATACCAAAATATATAGTTGTATAAATAATTTATATATATTATTCAAATATTATAACATTTTCCATTGTTACAAAAACGTACCTCATCGATGGCATGGGGAATGGAAATTTTTGTAAATACAGTCTCAAACTAGTATGGATTAACTTAGCAAAAAAATCAAAACCTGAAATTTTGGGTCTGACTGACTTCATCCTACTATAGAGGTGTTGTGGTAGCGACCAACCCCTACTATAGCGAAATGATGAAAGAAAAATCAAAACCCCATTATATTTTAATTTTTTTCTCCACTTTAGTTGAAAAATCGAGAAATGAGGCTTCTAAAACTCCACTAGGTTTACCTTATGGCCATGTACAATAGAGAGGGTGAATTGCGCTCAAATAGAGTAAAACCTCTAGTTTCCCACAAATTTCATGTTGTAAATTACTAGCACAAAGTCAAAATATCGGATTAATACCTCCAAAGCACTAATGATAGTCCAAGACGTCTAGGTTTCACTAAGTAATTTAGTCATGGGTTAGAAAGCATAGGCATGACATAGATTCATGGAGATTTCATGTTTAGGCCTTCACGCATAGTGTTGGAATTGATAAAAAGGGAAAACCTAACTATTTTGAATGTTAACTTGATATTGCTTGTGATATGAAAATTTTTCAACTAATTAATGTGCATTATTTTGATGTTGATTATTCTTGAATGTTTATAAAGGGGATTGTACCCAAAAAATAGTTTAGAACTTAATAAATTCCTTTTTATAATTGATTGGTATTGGTGGGATTCAAAAAATTAATGGTGATAACCAGAGGAATTGAAGTATTGCTAAGATGTTTAGTGTTATAATAGAAGGTTGGGTTTAATATGGTGCGGGTCATAGGTGTGGAAGTATACCTTAGACATTATATGTTTTAGCAAAGCCTCAAATGATATATGGATTGTGGGTGGTTTTTTAATATAGTTGAACCAAATTAGGTTTATGTGTGAATGTTAATTATTCTTTATATCCTTCTTACAATGCATATTCAAGGAAAGTGAATGGCTAATTGATATCTTAAGTGTTAATCACCTAAATTGAAATCATATGCAAGACCCCATAAAATTTGGATGAGATAATTTTTAATTTTTTATCCTCCCGTATGTGTAACATTGATTTTTGACTTAAATTATGTTTATGAATGTTAAAAGGGAGTTTTGAAAAAGTTTTGAAATTTTCAAAAATTGCTCAAGGCTACTTTCAGTGTGCCTTCCTGGTAGTGGCATGCCATGCCACTAGAGTTCCACGATAGCCATGTGGCATGGAGGCCAGCCTCCGTGATATTGGTGTGCCACGCTTTTATGTTAAAAACACCCATTTTTTGTTTTTTCCCTTGGGGTAAGGTGCTTTTGATTTGTTTATCCCTTGTACAAATTTTAAACATAAAATTGTCCTTTTTGCTTCAGTTTTTAAAGATCAAATCATTCTCTTTCTCTCTTAAACTCAAAATCGAAGAAAACTCAGGCGCATTTCAATAAATCAGTACTTTGAGCTCTAAAATTTAAATTGTCTTTAATTCCTTGTGTATTTCAGGTATGTTGCTCATCCCTAACTCATATTTTTATATTATGGAATATATTTTATCATTATTCATGTGATTTTAATTATTGGGTTTGAAATTGGGTTAAGGGTTTTTGATAGTTATTACTTGAATTGTATTTTCCACGATTTAAATATGTTGTTTATACTTTAATTGATGGTTTGGGGGTGAACGGGTGAATTGTTATGAGGATTGGAATGGAGAACATGGTTTCTCCCAAATTGATGAATATTTGGCTTCATAATGGCATTAATCTCAACCCACCTTTATGATTTTGGTTTTGAGTATGGAATTTGCATAATTTAACTCACTTTTCGAACATTGCATTGAATTACAAGATAATGGATTGTAAAAGTGGGATGGAAAGCCCTTGGTGACAATGGTTTTAGATAGAACTTGGGAGTCAAATGGTTACATGGATTCTTTTGACATAATTATATAAAATTTCAAGCCTATTAATATGATGATACCAAGTAGGTAAATGCCTTAATGAATGACTCTTGGTTAATGGTTGGTTTATATGCAAACTATTTTAATTTGGGGTTAAAGAAAATTGTGTAGCTCACTGTGATGGTGTATGTCCTGAGTGATCAACACTGGAAACTAAGTTTGCTAGCACTAGGGGTCCATATGATTGTGTACTTGGTTCACACATGATATATATATTTTGGAAGGGCTGTGGCCTTGCTGTGTCTAGCCTTTCCTTAGTTTTTCCTCAATTCGTGTGGCTAATATGCACTAGGGCCCTTCCAGTGGGGGAAGCTGGATCCAAATAGCCCATGGGTGCCTTTAGGATAGAGCGAGCTACACAGTGCAGGTTAATACTTTAAACTCTCATGTTCATGACCCTTGTCGATATCCCAATATCCTATATATGTATATGAATGTGGTAAATATGGTTTATGATTAGATTTTTGTAATTACATTATTTTATCCTTATTTCATGAAATACATCCTAGTGCTCGCCCAACTAATTTTTCCTAGATGCTACATAGTTTCTGCTTTATTATTATTATTATTATTGTGCTCTTAAGGTTAGGATAAGAGGGTGGTCTCTAGTCCATAGTGGGATTGAGATACCTATCACAGCTAGGCCTAGGGTCAGTCCATGATATGTTTGATATCTGATCATGGTTCAGGGTCGTTGGGTGTCCATAAAGCCATGTCGAGTAGAGTCTCTTTAATGGGTGTGTAGCACACAAAATATATGGGAAAGCCTACAAGGTATTTAGGAATATTTCCTTTTCTTGTGATCTATTCCGGGCTATAGAGTCTAGTTGCAATGAAACTTCTATAACTCCTGGCTTTATCGTATTTCAGATCATGCCTTCCCAAAGACCTGACAGTCATTGGAACTCTTTTGAAAACTCTATCCCACTTAAGGAAACTACGGAGGGAACTCGCCCTATTTATAGAGTTTTGACCTGATCTAGGGTCCCTATTCTTGATTCTACCACTCCACGTAGGGTCCCTCAATCCCTACTACACTTTCTCATACTTCTCGGGCTAGTGGTACTCATGCTCAATCACTTCATAAAGATATCTCTAAAGTAGAGTTTTGTCAGTCTATTTATATAATTGCTCAATTAGTGGCATCGCTATCCCGTTGGTCTGATCACGTTGGTCCTGCTATTAGTTTATCTGAGGTCACTTGAGTTGGCCAATTTATGTGGTTGAATCCCCCAAACTTTACATGCTTTAAGGTTGAGGAGAATCCTTAGGGGTTTATTGATAAGATAGAGAAGATTTTCCAAGTTATGCATGCTATTGATTTAGTGGGTATAGAGTTTGTTGCTGATCAGTTAAAAGATATGGCTTCTTAATGATATAAGAGTGGGAAACAATGAGAGGTGATGATGCTGAAAAGGTAGTGTGGGATAATTTTTTAGGTGCTTTTTTAATCATTTTTTCCTCAAAAGTTAAGGGAATCTAAGGTTTTAGAGTTTGTGAATTTGAATTAGGGTAACATAATAGTTAAGAAGTATTCGCTAAAGTTTCATCAGTTATCTTTATATTCTCCTGAATTGGTGTCTAACATGAGGTCCTGAATGAGGAAGTTTTCTTATGGTTTATCCCATGATTTGGTGTTAGAGTGTAAGGCTACTAGGTGTTATAGTGTAAGCTTCTATGTTGAATAATGATATGGACATCTCTAGGCTGGCGGTTTATATACAGTAGGTAGAGGATAAGAAAAAAAGTAGGCAAAGGTAGGAAAGCAGCTGAGCAAGAAGTTTAGATTTTCAAAGTAGGGTGCGCATCAGTAAAATTGTGGGAGATATAGTAGACAGTAGACTAAGAAGAAGAATTGGGGAAATTTGTATTCGGCTGTCATTGCTCCTTATCCTAAGCCTTCAGTCTGTCCTATCTTATCCTCCTTGCCATTTTTGTGGACAACTTTATTATAGATATTGGGAGGAGGGGAGAAATTAGTGCTATAATTATGGTCAACTTGGTCATATGCAGTGAGATTGTCCCTCATCTAGGGTTTCCATTAGAGCTACTAAGGCTTTGGTAAAAAATTCTTTATCTCCTATGATAAAAGGCACTACCTCAAGTAGCAGCCCTGTCAGGATCGTCTCTATGCACTTGTTACTCATCAGGAATATGAGGCATCCCGAGATGTTGTTACTAGTATGTTACAATTCTTCTCCCTTGTTGTTTGTTGTTTGGTCTGTCTGGGTTTAACCCTATCTCATGTAACCCCTTATGTGGCTGGACACTCTAGTTTTTGTCTCGAAAGTAGTTTGATCCATTTTCTATTTCTACCCCAATTGTTGATTCTATTGTTCCTATAAAAATCTATAGGGGTTTTGTTGTGTCTATCCTTCATAGAGAGACATTAGTGGATTTGATAGAATTGGATACGGTAGACTTTGATGTAATCTTGGGATAGATTGGCTTCATTCGTGCTATACATCTCTAGATTGTAGAACTTGAAAGTTCATTTTAGACTTTTCTAATAAACTAGTATTAGAATAGGGGAGGAGTTTCTTAAAACCCAAATGGAGGTTTATTTCCTAACTTAGGGCTGAGAAATTAATTTTAAAGGGTGTCTATATTATATAGTTTGGGTTAAAGATTCCAACTCTGAAAGTCTTTCATTGCAATCTGTCCCTACGATTAATGAACTTCTTGAAGTTCTTCCCAATGATCTTTCTAGAATTACTATTGATAGGGAAATAGATTTTGAGATTGATCTTCTACCGAATACCTATCCCATTTTTATTCCTCTTTATATAATGGCTCCGGCTGAACTAAAGAAACTTAAAGAGAAATTAAAGGATCTTCTTAATAAGGGCTTTATTTGTCCTAGTGTCTCTTTTTGGGATGCTCATGTACTTTTTGTGAGAAAGAAAGATGGGTCCCTTTGGATGTCTATATACTATCATCAGCTGAATAAGGTTACAGTGGAAAATAATTACTCTCTTCTTAGTATTTATGATCTGTTTAATCATCTTTAAGGTGCTAGATATTTCTCTAAGATTGATCTTCATTTGGGCTACCACCAACTTAAAATTATGGAGGTTGATACTCCTAAGACTACTTTTTGAACTTGGTAAGGCCATTATGAGTTTCTAGTTATGTCATTTGGTTAACTAATGCTCTGGATGCTTTCATGGATCTTACGAATCGGGTGTTCAGGCAGTTTCTAGATTTGTTTCCATAGTCTTCACTGAAAATATCTTAGTGTACTCTTAGAGTGGGGAGGGTCATAACAATCACCGTTAAATTGTGTTGCAGACTCTTAAGGACCAGAAATTATATGCAAAATTTTCTAACTGTGAGTTTCGGCTAAGTCTTGTAACCGTTTTAAGGCATGAGATTTCTAGTGAGGGGATCAAGGTGGATCCATAAAAATTTGATTTAGGTAAAAGGTGGCCTAGACCCACAATAGCAATTAACATTAGGAGCTTCTTGGGCATGGTTGGGTATTATAGGAAGTTTGTGGAGAGTTTCTCATTTATTGTTGCTCCCTCACGAGGTTGACTCAGAAAAAGGTTAAGTTTTTGTGGTTCAATGATTTTGAAGGTAGTTTGAAAAGTTGAAGGATAAGTTGACTACTATGCTAGTTTTGACCCTGCTCGAGGGTACTGATGATTTTATTGTATTTTATGATGCATCTCGTATACGACTGGGTTATGCTTTTATGCATCATGGTAAGATTGTAGCCTATGCTTCCAGGCAACTTAAGATTCTTAGAAGGAATTATCTGACTCATGATCTAGGGTTGGCCGTTGTGGTTTGCTTTGAAGATTTGGTTCCATTATTTGTATGGGGTATGTGTAGACATCAATCAGACCATAACAACTTACACTATATATTTACGCAGAAGAAATTAAATCTTAGGTAGAGGTGGTGGCTTAAACATCTTAAGGATTACAACATGAGCCTTAACTACTATTAGGTAAAGCTAATGTTGTTGTTGATGCTCTTAGCAGGATGTCTTTAGGGTGCGTATCTAAGATTGATAAGGAGAAAAAAGGGTTGGTGAAGGATATTCAAAGGTTTGCTAACCTGGGAGTTCATCTTTTACCTCTAAGTATGGGGAAGTGATTGTTCAAAAAGTGGTCAAACCATCTTTTAGTGTTGAGTTAAAGGAGAAGAAGGCTTTAGATCCCATACTTAGGTAGATTAAAGATGATGTAGGTAAGGAAAACATTATGGCATTTGAGATTAGGGGAGATGATTACTATGGATTTCATTACAAGTTTTCCCTGGTCTAGCAATTAGTATTATTCTATTTGGGTCATTATGTGTAGAATAACTAAGTATGCTTACTTCTTTCTTATGAGGACTAACTTTTCGGGAGAGATTATGATAAGTTGTTCATTTAGAAGATTGTGAATTTGCATGGGGCGTCGGTGTCCACTATTATAGATTGAGGTACATAGTTCCCTTCTCACTTATGTTATTTATTTTAGAAAGGTTTGGGTACTCAGGTGAACCTTAGCACCACTTTCCACCCTTAAATGGATTGACAAGAGGAGCAAACTATTCAGACTTTGGAGGATATGCTAAGGGTCTAGCTGATTGATTTTAAAGATAGTTTGGTTGATCATTTGCCTCTTATTAAGTCTGCTTATAACAATAGTTATCATTCTAGCATTCAGATGGCTCATTTTAAGGTTCTTTATGGTAGAAGGTATAGGTCCCCTATTGGGTGGTTTGAGGTAGGTGAGACTAGGTAGTTTGGCCCTAACTTGGTTCACCAAGCCATGGATAAGGTGAATGTGATTAGAAAAATACTTATTACTTCTCAGAGTCGCCAAATGTCTTATACGAATATGAGGCGAAGGGAGTTAGAGTTTGAAGTGAGTTATTAGGTATTCTTAAAGGTGTCCCTTATGAAAGGAGTTATGAGATTTAAGAAGAAGGGGAAGCTTAGTCCCCGTTGTGTTGGTCCATGTCTTATTTTGAGGAGGGTTGGGAATGTTGACTATTCCTTGGGTATCATCCTAGAAATAGGATGCCTAATTGAGGGATTGGGTGGCTTTATTTGACACACCCGTTATGTACTCAAAAGAGTCAAAGAGTTAAATCTTTGAGGCTATGTTGACAAACTAGCCCCAAAGACTTACCACCTAGCCTACCACATCATCATCAATTAGAACATGCATCGAATTATAATGTCTCCATGTATGTCTTTTCCTTAGGAAAGCATAATCCAAAGATCTGTGCCTAATTACTTAGACTCTTAAGTATTCATAGCCCAGAATTTGTACTCAAAAAACCCAAAAATAAATATTAAGTGTTATACCATTCAACACCCCCACCCCACACACACCCATTTTTATATTTTTGCACTAGTGGTTTGAATTTAGCTAGTGTCAATCATTACAAATAATTTAGTCGCGACTCAAATTGTTCCTCGAGGATTTAACGACGACTCCAAAGTTGCGTAAATATATTGACGGCTTCCGTCTTGCACTTAAAATTGACGTGTAAGTGCAAGGCGACCACTCATATTTTTTGATAATGCTCTACTTATATGTCAATTTAAGTACAAGGCGGTCGTTGTCAATATATTTATACAACTAAGAGTTGGGGTAGAATCCACGAGGAAAAATGTGAGTGGAGATTGAGTAAGTTCAAAATAAAAGTTGCTTTCTAAGTTAAAACCTATGGTACAAGATGGTTTAGGCTTTTTCAATGTTTGCTAATGTGAGAGTAATTCTTTGGCTTCTAAGGGACAAATTCAAGACTAAGAATAATTAGAGCATAATCAATTAAAATGGATCTCGGTACTATACTTTCCTAGGGGCAAATTATGCAGGGGATCATGATGATTTGGTGCAAATTTGAATCGATGATGATGTGGTAGGCTAGGTTTAAGGACTTTGAGCCTAGTTTTTCAACAAAACCTCAAAGATATCACTCATTGACCATTTCTAGTACCTAATGAGTGTGTCAATTAAAGCCACCCAATACCTCAACTGGCTATACCTATTTCTAGGATGATACCATTATGTCTAAGATAGTGAAAAATTGGCAAGACATACCCATAAATTGTCTACTATTTATTTGGTTCCCACATCCCTCTTTCAAGGATGAGGTGGGTACCTAGAGTTCACCCAAAAAGCCTTTTTCAAGGATGGTTTGAGCTTTCAAGATCTTGGTATTTTCATCCATTATACCCATTTGGGCATTTAGGGCTTTTAACCACAAATCCCAACCATTTTAATCAAGCAATAATAGAACTCATCATCAACCAACTAAAATATACACAAATATATCACAACCCATACATAATTACATCCTACTGTAGCATAATCCCAAGAGGTAAATCTAGAAAATCATAATGATAATAAACATAAATACACCAATATTTCCATCAAAGTAATCCATAAGAAAATAAAGAGAGGCCAAACTACACTTTAGAATCCAATGAATCATCGCTTGGTCATGCCAAATCTACACTTAAAAGTCACTCCAATGTCTTCTTAGCTCAAGATTCGTACAAGTTTTACTCCAAGCTCCAAGTAATTACAAAAATCCTAAACTAAGGATGAGAGGTAGGGTTGTAGAATGATTTTTTTTCAAAAAATAAGGGTTTTCAGCTATTAAATGGGAATTTGGGGTCGGCTATATGCTTATACAACTTTGACCGTAGCTGAAAATCCGGCGATAGCATGTGGATCTTCCACGATTGCAATTTTGTGAACGCTAAATTCTTTAAGCAATTGCAGCTGGCTGACTTCTTGACTTGCTGCAATCGTGATGGCCACTTCGCGACTGCGGTACCTGAGGCCCAGTCTACATAGGTTTTCTAACTTTTTCACTTCTCTTCCCTTTTTAATCCTTTTCTAGCTCAAGGTTGCTTCTTTTCTTCTCATCACTTGCATATCTGTAAAATATGGGAACTAGTGCATTTACATCACAAAGTAGTCCCATTCATACCTTTAGAGCATAGTAGTGTGCACTAATTTAGACGTCAATAAGTTGTAAATTTACCACTCATAAGCACCCCAACTTAAACCTTTGTTTTTCATTAAGCAACACCACTTCTAACTTTATTGGACTTTACAATTATGAGCCCATTTGCACCACCGAATGATCACAAAAACTTTGAACTTGATTTGTACAAACAATTTGCACTCATGCATGGGTGAATCTATTTCCATAACTCCTCTTGACATACAACACAATTTTAAAGGTGCAAAAGACATCAAAGAACAACAATGTAATAATTACCCCCTCTCTAAAGGTGACTCTCTATCAATAGCACTCTACTACACTTCTTTAGTCTCTTTGTTCGAAAGATGACAATGTCACCAACCTTGAATTATTTGTATGTCTCCTCACAAGAAGGAAATCCCACTCATAATTTGTATTTTAAGAAACAAGGGATATAAGTGCAATACCCACGCTCAAAAAGAACCTCTCCATGCGACAAGTATCATACCATATACTTGCCCTTATTTTCCATCTCCACTACTATGAATATGCTTGTTTGGAGATCTCGAATGACTTTTTAAGCTTGTAACATAGGTTGGAAGAGGACAGGTATGGAGTCATTTATGAATGGAGTGAATATACCCTCCTTTAACATCTACATCACTATCACTTTATTCAACCAATCTTTTGACCATGGGCCACTTTATTCGTTTTCCAAATTCACACATGCCTACATTTGCCATCGTTCTTCACCTGTCTTTTTGAACACTTGTTCATTTCATTTGTTTCTTTTGTAATCCATGACTTTGCTTCTTTTTCTTACTCCTTTCTTTTTTTACTATTCTTTTGTTTTCTTTGCTTAGCACTTAGGCATCCACTTACTTTCCATGGCCTAAGATTACCTCTTCTAATCACTACTACCCCCAACTTAGGCTTTTGTCCTTAAGTTACATTTTTAAATTCAAGGAGGGTCAGTTTAAGTAAGGGATAACGTTTGAATGGGCTAAGGTTTGAAATATCATTTCCAAATAAAGGTTAGAAGGCTCAAAATGGGTGACTAGGAATACAATTTATGCACGAGTAGGCTATTTCGACTAAAGTGGGCTCCTATGTTCACAAAGATGGCCTACGGTCATTTCACCAAATAAGAAATGATCACCATTAGCTTTGAAAGACTAAACGGTAAAGTCCTAGATGATACACGTAAACATAGGAGTCAACCAATTATGCTCACTACAACATGAAATGCAAACTTCTCAAGGAGGTTTAATTGCATATTCCACTAGAGATTAAAGGGAGTATTAACCAACTTTCATAAGCTAAAGACTCAGGAGTCACAAAAAGAGGTAAAGCATTTTCACAAAGTTTTTCACATCCATGCCCCTTGATTTTCAAAAATTTTACATGAAGGGAGGTTTGTTTTGCATTTACACCACACAAGATTTGCTATTGCTAGTATCAATATCGAGCCGCCGTCTCACATCTTGGATTTTACAAAGGCAAAACATATGGTTAGTCAGACTTCACCATAGGTACAAGGACTAATATAAATTCTAAAATGCCATAGGTACTTAAATTTTCCTTGCATTTGTACCTCCAACGCTATGGGTACTCGGACTTTCCCTGCATCCATGACTCAAAACCCACTCACGACACTTTTCTCTTAAGAATGATGTTACTCAATCTATCATAGGGAAAGGCTCATCTAACCCTATTATTTAAATAAATAAAAAGCAAAAATTGAAAACAACCAACTTCACAAAATTCCCATACTTCACATCAAATAGGTTCAAGTATTACAAGCCAATGTGTACACAAAAGGGAAGGGTTGCAACCCCTAACTATAAGACTTGTAGTGACCTCACTACATAACATAAAAATAAAAGAAGATTTAAAGGGATCGCTGAAACCACATTGATAACTATGTTGAAAGCTAGACAAAGAGGCACGATCGTGGATTGATTGTTGTAATCACTATACTGCGATAGCATTTCTCAACCCGCGATCGTTGTAACTGAGGCCATTTACTCTACTATTTTTCCCTATTTTTTTGCATGGATGCTACACTTTGAAACTTGGTTTTCTACTATTTTTGGATTTCAACCTGCCCCAAGGACCTACAAAGCATTAAAATTTCATGACTTATTTAAAAAGAAATGGCATAAACATGAAAATGATGGGTTGCCTTCCAACAAGTGCTTGGTTTAATATTGCAGCACAACACCTTGTTAATCCTCATTTATGTCTCCACTTGGAGGATTTTAATATTTTGTCCAACTTTTGATTAGTCAATCTCTGAGGCTCTTAGGGCAAAAGTAATGGCACGGTGAGGAATGCTTGATCACGCCACTTTGAAGACTTAAACCATTTTCCCAATTTTACATCAAACTTCTATGTGGGCTCGTTGGGAAATGGAGAAAGAATTAGAAGGCCACTACTTAAACTTTGGTCTTTAATCTTCTTTACCTTTAAAATTGGGTCTTTAGCATGACCATTTGGAAGGTCAAACTCCAAAATATAAGGAAATTGCTCTTTCTCTCCGATAGTCATCACTTGCTTGAGCGGATTGAATTTCATCAAATCAACAAAGCATAATATTGAAAAGTGGATAGAATGGGACCTTTTCCTTAATTTCAGAGTTTTATTCCATTGGTCATCTTCACCCTGAAATGGCTATAGTCTTTATAAGAAATTTGCTCGAATTTTATGGACTCTAGCACCATTTTCTCAATCTCGATGTCATCTCTTATATTTGGTTTGGTTGGATGGGAAATCACCGAGGATTCATCAACATTGAGCACATTTGAAAAAGTGGGCATACCCATGGTATTTTAAAATTTTACCTCCATGCCTACTTTCTCTAACCTTTCTCTTTCCTCTTTACATGCCCCCTATCTTAATACATGAGTTGTATGTTATCCTCTATTATTTCTACCTGATCCAAGATTAGTTTGAGAATTGCTTCAATCCCCTTATTTTCTATGCTTCGTTCTCCCTTTGCTTCTTCATAAGACCTATCCAAATCATAAGAAGAACTAGAAATCGAGTTATCATAACAGGGGTGATTGAGTAAGTTCAAAATAAAAGTTGCTTGCTAAGTTCAAACCTATGGTTTGGGGTTTTTCAATGTTTGCTAATGTGAGAGCAATTCTTGGGATTCTAAGGGACTAATTCAAGACTAAGAATAATTAGAGTATAATCAATTAAAATGGATCTCGGGACTATGCTTTCCTAGGGGCAAATTATTTATGGGATCATGATGATTTTGTGCAAATTCGAAATGGTGATGATGTGGTAGGCCAGGTTTAAGGTCTTTGAGGCTATTTTTTTAATAAAACCTCAAATATGTCACTCATTGACCCTTTCGAGTACCTAATGAGTGTGTCAATTAAAGTTACGCAATACCTCAATCCATATTTCTATGATACCCAAGGTATAGTTAACCTCCTAATCACCCTTATGTATAAGAGTACGAAAAATTGGCAACACATACTCATAAATTATCTAATATTTCTTTGGTTTCCACATCCCTCTTTTAAGGATGGGGTGGGTTCCTAGAGTTCACCCAAAACCCCTCATTTAAGGATGATTTGAGCTTTCAAGACTTTGGGATTTTCATCTATCAAACCCATTTGGGCATTTAGGGATTTCACCCAAAAATCCCAACCAATTTAATCAAGCAATAATAGAACCCATCATTAACAAACTAAAATATACACAAATATATCACAAGCCACACATAATTGCATCCTATTCTAGCATAATCCCAAGAGGTAGATATAGCAAATCATAATGATAATAAACTCAAATAAACCACTATTTCCATCAAAGTTATCCATAAGAAAATAAAGACAGAGAAAACCACTCTTTAGAGTCCATTAAATCTTCAAGGGGTGATACCAAATCTACATGTAAAAGTCATTCTAATGTCTTCTTAGCTTAATATTAGTACAAGTTTTTTTTCCAAGCTCCAAGAAATTACAAAAACCCTAAACTAAGAATGAGAGGTAGGGTTGCAGAATGATTTTTCTCAAAAAATGAGGGTTTTCATCTTTTAAATGGGAACTTGGGGTCGGCTATGTGCTTTTACAACTTTGCCCCTAGCTGAAAATCCCGTTATCCCGCAATCACATATGGATCTTACGTAATCGAATAATTCTTCAAGAAACCACATCCTGCTAACTTCTTGACTTACAGTGAATGCAGTAGCCTTTCCACGACTGCATAGCTGAGGCCCAGTCTGCATAGATTTTCCTGGTTTTGGACTTTTAATCTATTGCTAGCTAAAGGTTTATTCTTTTTTCTTCTCAGCACTTCTATACCTGCAAAATATGGGAATTAGTGCATTTACATCACAAAGTAGTCTCATGCATACCTTTAAAGCATAGTAGTATGGGATAATTTGGACGTCAATGAGTGGTAAATTTACCACTCATCAGCTAGCCCCCGTGATATTGGCGTTCCATGTTATTTTGTTAAAAAAACATCAATTTTTTCTTTTTTCACTTGGGGTGAGGGACTTTTGATGTTTTTACCCCTTGTATGACTTTTAAACATAAAATTGACCTTTTTTCTTCAATTTTAAAAGATGAAATCATTCTCTTTCTCTTTTAAACTCAAAACCCAAGAAAGCTCAAGGGTTTTTTGAGAAATCACTACTCTAAGCTGCAAACTTCAAATTGTCTTCAGTTCCTTGTCTATTTCAGGAATTTTTCTCATCCCTAACTTGTATTTTTACATTATAACATATATTTAATCATTATTTATGTGATTATTATTTTTGGGTTTGAAATTAATTTGAGGGATTTTGATGGTTATTACTTGATTTTTATTTTCGATGATTTAAATGTATTGTTTATACTTTAATTGGTGGTTTTTGGGCTGAACGAGTACGTTGTTATGAGGGTGGTAATGGAGAACATTTGTTTCCCCCAAATTGATAAAAAAAATTGGCTTGATAATGGCATTCACCTCAACCCACCTTAATAACTTTAGTTTTGATTATGGAAATTGCATGATTTAACTCACTTTTTAAATATTGCATTGCATTATAGGATAATAGATAGTAAAAATAGGTTAGAGTGCCCTTGGTGACAATGATTTGGATTTTAAATAAAACTTAGGAGTCAAATGGTTACATGGATTAGTTTGGCATAATTATATAAGCTTACAAGCATATTGGTATGATGATACCAAGTTGATAAATGCCTTAATGAATGACTCCTGCTTTAGTGGTCGGTTTGTGTGCAAACTATTTTAATTTGGTCTTAAAGTGAATTATGTAGCTCATCGTGAAGGTGGAAGTCTCGGAGAAATCAATAGTGAAAACCATGTTTGATGGGGTAAGGGGTCCATGTGATCATGTGGTTGAATCAAATATGTTATATATATTTTTGGAGGGTTATGGCCTTGGTGTCTCTATCCTTTCCTCAGTTTTTCCTCAGTTTGTATTGTTAACATGTACTGGGGCCCTTCCAGCGTAGGGAGCGGGACTCATATAGCCCATGGGTGCCTTTAAAATGAAGCGAGCTACACATTTCAAGTTAATACTTTAAACTCTCATGTTCAAGACTTTTTTCCCTATCCCAGTATAATATATATATATATATGTATAAGAATGTGGTGCATATGGTTTATTACTGGATTTTTTATATTATTTTATCCGTATTGCCTAAGTTACATGCTAGTGCATTGACCATTATTGGATGCTATATCATTTCATGATGTAGGGTCCAAAGGTTTTTTTGTTGCTCTTGTGCAGCTTTAGGGCATTGAGTACTTCTATGGATTTGTTGTAAAGTGGTGACCTTCTATATTTCAGAAGGCCCAGTCAGTTCATTGGCTTTATTACTATTTCAGTATTTTATTTGGATCCATTTTTGGTTATAGTTGGGGGCATGTCCTGACTTAGTTGATATTATGGTTTTAGAGGTTTTTGTGGACAAGTGTGGGTTAGATTGTTAGCTTTGACTCTTAGAACGTTTATTTGACTTATTTATTTTTTTATTTCTATCTTGATTGGCTTCCACTTTATTATTATTACTACGCTCTTAATGTTAGGCTAAGAAGGTGGTCTTCGATCTATTTTGGGCTTGAGATACCCGACATGGTCAGGCCCAAGGTCGGATTATGACATCATATTAAAAGCTTGTTTATTTTATACAAGTTATTATTGGCATCATTGTGATTGAAATTTTTTTTATATCTATTTATGATTATGGAATGTACTGGTATTTGGACATCTTTACGAGATTTGTACTTACTCTTATGAGATGTACCGGTATTTTGACATCTCTACTGGATTGGTTATACAAGGTTGGCCCGCACTAGATGTTTGAGAATTGGTACATAGACAAGAGATTTTCCCCTATAGGTTATTGCTACATGGAGAGCATAAGACCTCTAGAATATGTGTATAATGTATTAGCGAGTGAGAGAATGATATGGTTTATTATTACTTAATATTATAAATTATTGATTGAATGGGATTTTTGAGTGTTCCACACTAAATTACAGTTAGTGCTATATCTCTTATTTGCTACTTACTCATGTATTTGAGACAAGGTTCGCATATTATTTATAAGTCATGGCTTATTGACTAGATTCTTATGTTAGTTATGGTATTGACTCAAGTTGATGTCTATTTTGACTTATACTTGATTGATACTCTGTAGTATTATTGGAAAGGCTAAGTGTTCATGTTTAAGACAAATTACTTGAAGGGTGCTCACTAATGTTCTTATGGTATTGTTATGGTCTTAATCTGCCTGTTGATATTGTTAAAACTGGGTGAATAGGATGTTGTTATCTTCTTATTTAATTTCTCATAACCTTAAAGGAATCTCTACCCTCTAGGGTGTTAATGCATAACCAAAATATCGGAGCAAGGTTAAGTGTTACATCAGAGCCTTAAAGAAGGGGTTGCTAAAGGTGGAAAAGCATAGAAGCTAAGTATAGATAAGTTCATAATTAATTTGGATTGACTTGGTGACATCGTGAGGGTGGTGATTAAAGTAAAATATTATAAGAGGAAGTTGACTTAGGGGTAATAAAGTTAGTAAAAGTTAAGTGATATAAAGAATTAAGGGACTAAGGTTCTTAACTAAATAATATCTTAAGTTACATATTTCTTTTGGATATTTATGTGATTTAATTTAGATCGACTGATGATGCTTGTCAGTACCTTTATTTTGGATGTTGTCTGGTTCAGGAGTGTTTCATACTTCTGTTGATAGAGATATCCAACAACTTCTATCATTGTTCCATAAAGTGGAATCTGGGTCATGTGTGTTATTTAGTATTTTCTAGAGCTCTTGTACTTGTATAGATCAAATTCTTGGGAAAGACATTCATTTTTGTATTTTAATTTTTGTTAACCAATTGTAACAAAATAAAGAGATATTATTACTTCTTAATGTCTTTAGCATATATTCCAATTAGGTAGTAAGAGCTCTCCCATCTATGTGAATTAGAGTAGGTCCACGCACGATCCATTTAGTTGGGTTGTGATAAATAAACAACGGTGTATTAGTATAAGTTAATGTTTAGACGTTAGACTTTGGATACTTTATCTTGGTTAAAATATTTTTCTCATGTATTTATCAACAAAATGAGTTTTTTGTACTTTGTTCTAAAATATATATATATTTCTGGATATGTAATGTGTTTGTACAATAGAATTGAACGTGTATTTCAAATCGAAGTCATTATACTATATTATATGAGAATATGGTGTCATATTTGGATGATTGCTTGGAGCATGAGAGGTGCATAACTAAAAGTGCCTAATGGTACTCTTTGTCATATTGGGTCACTTTTAGGCCCATTTTATAATATATAGTCCATGGATATAAATAACAAGTTTTTCTCTTTTCTTAGAGATAGCTGTTGAATGATGATGAGAGATACATTTGCAATTATTTTTAAGCTTATTGGGATCTTACTAACTAGTTGAGAAACTTAGGTTGGGAGTGGATTAGTTTCACTCGGGGTCTTCGCAAGATAATTGGTGCTTGTAGCATTTATCATTGGGGTTTTTGGGGTTTAATACACCCATTAGTTTTATTGATTTCCTTATCTTTGTGTCATTCTATCTATCCTTATTTTCTTGTCTTATATTCTTAGCTTGTTCTTGTGATTTTTGTAGTTTATTTTTCGTTCTTGTATTTTTTCCTATATCATCTGGTATTAAAGCTGGGCTTGAATTCTTTCCCATAAATTCAAATCTTTAATTTATTATTGAATTAAAAATCATCACGAAAACAAAGCACTATTCGCATTTTTGGGTCTAGTCCAAATTTTGAGTTATTGATTTTTGTGTTTTCTTGAGTTTCTAGTGTTAGATTCTTGTTCCCTATCACTATTAGATTCTAGATATCAAATTTGAGCTTATTCCAATGAGATTAATTGATGCACCATTTTTTAAGCTTGAGTTTGAAGGAAATTTAAAGTTGAGTCTTTGAGCTTAAAACTGCTTGGGTTATGTTCCAGAGCTTCAAAGGAGCTTGGGTTGTGAATTTCATCAAATTTCAAGTTAATTTGTTTAAGGGTCAATTTTTGAATGTACTTGTATACTTGATAATATTCATATCTTGAAGAAGAATATCATTTAAAAAAAGTGTGATTGATCCACAAAACAAGAAAGAGAAAAATGTTTAGTGTTGGGTCGAAGGAATATCCCAAAATAGGAATATCCTATGAGAGAGAAGCCAAAAGGTCCCACCAAGGAGGAAAAACTCAAAATTTTCAGAAAGCTTCCAAGGCATCTACGTCCATCATTAGTGCATGCAGGAGGCCATCTGCACATGTAGGTGGACAAAATAGCTCACCAAGCTAGCTCACTGTATGACCCGCGTGCCTCACATGCGTGAGCAGGTCACCACCTACTGCCACAACTTAGCAAAAACATGTTAGTCACTCCATAATTATTTTCGCTCAAGTTCTATCATTCTAATCCCTTTTCTTGATTATTAATCTCATTTATTAATTTTTAAGGTTAATTAACACCTAATAGTTGATCTACTTAGTTGACTAATTAGTTTTAGAGTCTATTTTCTTTCTTTGTTAGTTTATTTGTTTGTTTTTCTGTTATATTCTCATTGTTATTTCTTTATTAAAGTTCTTTTACTCTTAATTGAGTCATCCATATTTGTTTCATTCATTTTATTTCCCACAGCCACAACTACACGAAAGTATAAGAAAATATAAAGATATACACGATGGTAGTAACAAAGCAGCAGCAAGAAATACAAGGCTCACATAAATTCAAAGAAATACTCCCGAAACAAAACTATACTCAATTAGGGGGCAAACACCACTGGACTCAACACCCACAGCCCCAAATACAGATTCCCAGCCGATAACCCAATACAAAGCAGTGCAAGAAACGACCACAGCAACAGCAACAACAGACAACAGACAATATCCACAAATCCCACGCAAGTCAAGGTACAGGGGATACTACTAGAATAATACGGAGAATGAAATAACAAAGGTTAGAAGTCACCGGATTACGCTTGTAGACCAAGCCGGGAACCAATCCCAGTGTTGACCGGCTTTCAGGGGATTCCGGTGCTGAGATGGAGCTGCAGCTGCTGGAGACGCAGCGGTGGGTGCAGACGGAGCTGCGGTTGAAGACCGAGCTTCGGCTGTTGGAGACCGAGTTGGCGGCTGGAGACCAGGCGGCGGCTGGCTGGAGGCCGAGGTGGGAGAGGAGGGCTGGTGTACCCCGCCGGGGAGAGGAGGGGGGTATGGAACGAAAAAGGTGGGGGGAAGGGGAGGGGGGTATGAACAGCGGGGAGGAGGGGAACGACTTGGAACCGAAGGTCGGCGACGGAGGGTGGCGGGGAGCAGCGATGGGGGTCGGCACCGGGGATCGAAGGTCGGGGCCGATGGTCGGGTCGGGTCGGCGCCGAAGGTCGGTGACGGAGAGGGGGGGGGGGGACCGGGGCGAGAGGGAGGGAGAGAGGGTAGGAAGAGAGAGAGAAAGAGAGAGTCATTAGAGAGAGAGCCGTTAAAGCAGCGCCAGAGGTCGGCGCTGGGGACTGGAGGTCGAGTCGGGTCGATGCTGACGGTCGTGACGGTGACGAGGGCCGAGGATCGGGGCGAGAGGGAGAGAGAGAGGGTAGGGAGAAAGAGAGAGAGCCGTTAGAGAGAGAGAGAGAGAGAGAGAGTGAACCTCCTCTAGCTCATACTATGGAGCACTAAATAATAATACTAAAAATAAAGTGATAAACAGGCTGAATTACCATAAGGTTCAAAATCTGAATACTGATAAAGAATATCAACTATAATAATAATCTACAAAATTAAATACTGTCTGATAGTCTAGTCTGAAAAGCCTCTAGCTGTACTATCTAAAAGTAGAGTTGATGGGACAAGCCCCAAACCAACTCCAACTACTAAAATATGGAAATAAAATATATCCTTGATAAATGAGGACTCATTACTAAATCTGACACTACTAGTTGAATCCAAATCTATTTATGCGCGGTCATGAACCTGAGCGTCCGAACCTATGACATGAGACATCATAGCGCAAAGAAAGAGTATGCATCAGTATGTGGAATATACTGGTATGCTAGATGAGGTAAGGCTGAATGCAAGGGCTCATGTGCATGAACAGTAACAAACTGAATGATATAGAATAACTTATCATGAGTACATAGAAATCTGAAACTGCTTTAAATACTGAGTATGCAATACTGTGCATATGCATGTATACTGTATCTGAGCTTTACTGAAGATGAATACTGAGTTTTGATAACTGAATAACTGATATTTGAGATTACTGATAACTGAGTTACTAATACTAACTGACTGTATCTGACAGTCCTAATTCTGTAGAACTGAAACTGAAACTGTGAGAAGTTATCATCTAACGGACATACCTCTTTTTGAATAGATTTAGGGTCTAATCTATAACCCAGTTGGAATGGTGTCAGTACCGTGCCATGGGTAAAGACAAGCTGAAGAGTTAGTCATCTGGCAGGTACTCTAATGAGAATGGTGGTACCCTCAACTGGCCGATTAAAATACCTCATCAACCCTCACTGGCAGGTTGATGTTTCAACCTATGCTGGCTACATAGTTCTGGAATGCAAGGACTACTTCTAAGGATTACACCCTCTACTGGCAGGTGAGTCCCCATCCTTGGTTTCACTCGGTGCTGAATCCTGCTCCCAATTGGATAGAAACTTATTACTATACTGAGCTGAACTAGACTGAACTGAGTTTCACTGAGTTTTGTAACTGACTGAGTTCACTGAGTTCTGTAACTTCCTAAGTACTTACTATTTTGGGACATAACTGGGACTATTCTGTAACTACTATAGCTCTAGGTAAACAACTAAATTGTCTGGTATTAGATAACTCACGGACTCGATAGCATGAAAGTAAAGCATAGCATGATACTAAAAACAAACAATGTCCACTTGTTCATAATTCATTCATAGAGACATTTTATCAAACACTTGTAAGGCATAAACTTGTACATATTCTAGAAAGTCATGATTTCACCATTTAATTCACATGGACATTCCATCAAACACATGGGGAGCGCAACGTAATGCATATAATCATGGATAACATATAAACATCTTAACCACAACACCCAAACTTGCAAATTCAAGGATTATAACATGAGAGTTACACAATTCAATATACATGCTATTTCACTTTTATGGACTCTACAATTAATCATGGATTGAAACTCAATTAATGTCATTAATATAAATATAATCCAATTTCAAGCATGTAAATCATGAATCAATAATCTTGTAGTTTTAAAAATGGATTCTTGGACTCTATGGTTGAAACGAACCCATAGATGAACACCAAACATACGTTGGAATGTTAATTCTTGAAGGTTCTTAGAGAAATTCTTCAGTTTGATCTTGATTTCTTGAAGCTAGAGTTTTGCCCTTTGAGAGAGAAAGCTTTTAATTTAGGGAAAAATGAGTGAATAATGGTGTAACTAGGTTAATTAGGGGTAAACTTTGTGTTAAAGGTTGATTTAGGTCATGAAAAAATACCTATTTACCACTGAAAAAGATTTAAAAATCATCACTAAAAACTCACGATTTGTGCCCTTGGTACGACGCAGAGCTATTGCGCCATGTCACTGGGAATTGACTATTGCAAACTAGGTCGTTAACGCGATGCAGTGGAATCGCGGTACCCTTTTGTATGCGAATTTCACCCTTGGCGCGATGCGCCATGATTGTGAAGTCACACTGGAAAGTGACAGTTGGGAAATTAGTTGGTGGCGTGATGCGGTGGTATCGCGGAGCTTCACTGGAAATTGCGAAATGCCATTTAGATGGTCTCTAAGATGCGCTGATGTGCCAAATGGCACACTTCTTTACAAAAATAGCTCTAACTTTTTGCCCAGGTATTGGATTTGGGTGAATTTTATATCGTTGGAAAACTGACTAAATTTCCTACGCAATGGTAAGCTCTAAACTGAAAAAACTGAGTATTTTAAAAAAATTATATGGGATTACTCATGTACTAAGAGTTAAACTAAGCTAGGGAAATACAGGGTATTACAGAGTTGAGCGTTATCAAATAACACGGACTTGCTGCATCAAAACACACTCCAGACCAATACTAGACATATCACAGTAGACAGTAAAACCCTATCCCTCAACTGAAAGAGTCAAGATAGGGGCTGAGGGAAGTGAATCCCTAATCTTTAGAAAGTTTGCCTCGCAACTTACATACCACTAAAATAGAATCTCTTTCCTAATCAATCTAGTTATAGGGGTTGTAATAGAAGAAAAATCCTCAATGAACCATCTATAGTAACCTGCCAACTCAACAAAATTTCAAACCTCAGTAGTCGACGTGGGCTTAGCCCAACTAAGAATAGCCTCAATCTTTGTTGGGTCCACCATAATACTGTATTTGGACACTACATGCCCCAATAAAGCTACAGACTCAAGATAGAACTCATACTTTGAGAACTTGGTATAAAGTTGATGATCTCTCAAAATGTGAAGCACGGTCCTCAAATGCTACTCGTGCTCCTTCCCAATCCTCTAATATACCAAAATGTCATCAATAAATACTATTATGAAAGAGTCCAAATATGGCCTAAACACACGATTCATCATATCCATAAAAGTTATGAGGCCATTGGTCAACCCAAAAGACATCACCAGAAACTCATAATGATCGTAACTAGTCTTGAAGGCTATCTTAGAGATGTCCGCGACCCTAACTTTTAACTAATGGTAACCAGACCTCAAATCTATCTTAGAAAATTTTTTTGCACGCTGAAGCTGGTAAAATAAATTATCGATACAAGGCATAGGATACTTATTCTTTATAGTCACCTTATTCAATTACCTATAGCCGATACACATACGTATAGAGCCATCTTTTTTTTCACAAATAAAACTGGAGAACCCTATGGTGACATACTCAGTCAGGTAAATCCCTTACTTAGAAGATCCTAAAGCTAGTTATTCAGCTCTTTCTGCTTAGCAAGAGTCATACAATAAGGAGCCATAGAAATAGGTAGGGTGCCAGGCTCAAGGTCCATAATAAATTCTATCATTCTTAGAAGGATGGCCAGGTAGGTTGGTCGAAAATACATAGGAGAAAGGCCAGGTAAGTTGGTCGGAAACATATTAAGAAGATCATGAACAACAAAGATATATTCAAGTGATGGGCTCTCAACACTAGTATCCCAAAATATATGTAAGAAATAACTCACAACCCCTCGATATCAGCCCCCTAGACCAAATGTAAGAAAGAATCCCCATCAGTGTGCAGCTAACAGAACCCTACCACACAAATGGAGTTACGCCAGGCAGGGTTAAGGTAATGATCTTTGTAAAATAATTCAAGACCGCATCTTAAGGAGATAACCAATACATGTCTAGAATCACATCAAAATCTACCAGATCTAGGATAATGAGATCAATTTGAGTATCCAACTCCCAAATAGTCACCAAATAAGATATATATACTCAATCCACTACTAAAAAATCACCCATGGGGTAAGCTACATGCAATGGCACATATATGGACCTAAAACATAAACCCAACCGCAATAAAAAATATGTGGAAACATATGACAATGTAGAACTAGGATCAAACAAAGTAGAAGATGGTTGATGGCATATAAAAATCATATTTGTGATCACAGTATCCTAAGCCTCAATCTCTAGTCTACCTGGTACAGTCTACAAATGACCCTATCTACTACTGGATTGGGTGCTTACTCGACCACCTATCCTATATCCTTATAGACCATCTCTATAACCCTAAGGTCCACCCCACAACCTTGCATACCACCCTGGCTAGCAGTGGCACTGATCTAAGTAGTTGTGTAATATGAACTGAAGGTTCAATCATCCTACGTTAGTGACACTCACAAGAAAGGTGACCATCAATCCTACAGCCATAACATGCCCCAAGCACCCTGCTCTATCTAGAAGGTATAATATATCCAGAATGACCCCTCCCCCCACTCGATAATCCTGATCGAACACCCTTTTACAACTGACTGCTTCTTTGACTACTGAAACCATAATAACTAAGCTAACCTTTGTCTGATACTTGAAGTAATGCCTAAATTGGTGGACTAGGCTGACCTTGATGCTGATAAGGCTACTTCTAGGGGTACTTATTGTGAAACCCTTAGCTTGTGAACTGTGAACCATTATGGCTCCTACTGTAACTACCTTGGTATTGAGGTATTTTATTATTTCCCTCTTGGGTTTCATGATCCATCTACTTTATAGAATAAACATGCTTAGTAATATAAAAAAAACTTCCCTAAAGTCACAAAACTCTTTGTATCCCTACGAAGAATCTCAGTCCGCTGACAAAGCATCAAATCCTCTCATACTCCATAGGAAGAATCATAGTGGCATGTCAGGATAACTCATGGAATCTAGCCTCATACTCAACCACAAATATAAAACCCTATCTCAAAGTAGAAAACTTATCCCAAAGACTCTCGCTCATATTGTGAGGCATATATTTCCCCAAGAAAGCCTTAGAGAATTGAGTCCAAGTCACTGGAGGAGATCCAGTTAGCCTGGCTTCAAGATAACCTCTCTTGAACTTCCTCATTGTGGTGTCTAGCAGATAAGAAACAAATTCTACTCCACGCAACTCGACCAACCCCAAATTTCTTAACCTCTCCTCATAACTGGATGGAACTCATAAAATCCTCTCTAGAGGTCTTAACAAGCCTGGGTCAAGTCAATCTAAAAAATTATCCTAACATCTTCTACTCCCTGAAGGCATAACGAGTTAGGCTATTATTGGTTGTCGGAATACTGGTGCTAGTAAAACCTCTACCCTAGGCATCATTGCCGCATGTTGTGCCCCTAAATCAACACTACCATGTGCTTCTTGTTCAGATTCCTCAGTCGGTGAACTGCCAACAAACCCCAATAATTGTACTAATGCATCTTGAAGGCCCAACAAGAATATAAAACTGGGTGGAGCCTAGGCTGTCCCCTGGCCCCACTGCTGCTGTGGTAGTGAAATACCTGGAACTCTCTCTTTCTCAAGAGCTATGACAGGATTAGGTGATGGATCCCTGGCCTGATCTCAAACTAGGATTACTGTGTTATCCTTCCCCTGACCTCTAGGTTAACCTCATCCCCTAACTTGAACTCTAGCAGAAGGCTCAGGGTCGTAATCCCCAGCTCACTCACCTCGCATTCTATCTATCTACGTAAAGCGTGAACCAGTAAAGATTAACAACCAACTCAGATCCGACATACGAATATGGATCAAGAAAATTTGATTTTTTCCTAAAAAGGCTCTGTAGCCTCCCAAAAATAGGATACAAACATCTCTGTATAAATCCTCAGAACTCTACTAAACATCGGCTCCAATACCAATAATACCAGTGAAACCTAGGCTCTAATACTAAGTTATCATGATCCAATTTCTCAAGTCATGATGGTGCCTACTTTATTCCACTAGTAGGCAAGCCAAGCCTTAGCCTGAAGTGATAGGTAACGGACTAATAGTCTGAAACAAGAAAAAATCACATATAATGATAACAATGGTAATAATAAGCAAAAATAGAAATATAAAGTATATAAAAATGAGATAATGAAAAATATCAAAATATACAAATGAATCCCTCTCAATACCTAGTAAGGTCAGTACTAGAGCCACTACTAAAGGATACATGGAGTACTAGACAAAATCCAAAATATATGCAATATATACAAGCAGTCTAGAGTACAAAAGACTAAACCAAAACAGATAGAGGAGGATTAGCCTCGAACGACAACAAGCTCACCCTACTCTGGATCAATACTGGAATATTAACATTAGCTACTAGTACTCAGATCTACATCAAGGAAAAGCAAAAGTATAATATGAGTACTAAAGTAATGGGTAGTTACTAGGCATCATCGGACGATTGAGCTCAATACAGGAAAACTATAACTAAAATGTAAGGGTGTAGTCTAAGTCAAGAATAAATAGGGACTGAAAGGTAAATAACTATTAAGATACATAAATGCGATATAGGAATAAGTTAAAGCAATACATAAAGATAAATAATACAATGATAAAAGTCAAACAAGACATAAATTAACTGGCCCCCATAAGTCCGTCGGGCATACTGAAAAACACAATTAACCCAATCGTTCTCTCATAAGTTGATGAGACATATAAAAAGTAATTTTCAGGAAAAATATAAATAATCCATAATTGAACAATCTAATCCATAATTGAACAAACCCCATGAAACCATAGTATACCTCCAGATATGCACTGGACCTGAACCAGCACCAATGGGTAGTAATAAGAGGCTTGATGTCAAATTTGAATTGATAGAGGTAAATAGTAATAAGAGGCCATATGCTGGATTTGAACTAAAAATAGTGGGCAATAATGAGAGGCCACATATATGACATACAATAGAACTCATAATCAGATGTCGGACTCAAACCTGAACTAAGAGGAACCACAACTCCTAAAAAAATAGTAATTAGTACAAGAATTTCCAAATCATCATAACTAGATGCTGGACTCGAGCCGAAACTCATAGAAGCCATATCCGACTGTAAAATTAAAATTCAAATCATCCCATAAATGATGCCACAGTGGTGCCAAATTTCACAATAAATGACATAAATAAAATATATGTTGACCCTAAATCATAATTAAAATATATTTAAATAATCTTTCATGTAATGATATGCCTAAATTACACCTCTCTTACAAGAGAGTAAACGGTAATTGTCAAATCTATAACCCAACTAGGTTGGGGTCAAATCCCACAGGGAATAAGGTGTCAATTAAGTCTATTTGTGATCTAAATGACTGATAGATAATGGTTTCCTTTAATTAGAGGTTTTATCAATCAAACAATGATTAAAGTTTTGACTTGCTTCAGAACTCAAAGCTAAGATTTCAATGGTCCAAATCAATGATAAAGATAGACTAGGGTTGTGATCACTATGATTATTAACCCCTCATTGAATAATAGTTGTAGTACTGGATTCTCATGACTTGTGTGAAACATGATATTATCAGTATCGACAGTCCATCTAAGTGTTTCTCAACCTACCTAGATATTGTGCTCCCTAATTCTCTCGAACATAGGACAACCTTCTATTCACACTGATTTTATCTCGAGTTGATTAATCTTGTTACAACATTAATCATTAGATGGAAAATTAACCTTTCCAAATCCTCGTTGATAACTTACTACCTTTAGTTTATATCTCAGTTCGAGCAAGCAAACAAAAGGCTAGATCTATTATTTGCAACCAATAGAAAACAATCATTACAAAAGAATTATCAAGATGTTCCCATAATCACTCAAACCTTAACCAACTATTAAATCCATGGAGGAATAATCATAGATCCCACAACCCTAGTTATGGGTTTTAGTTCCACATGAGAAAAAAAGAGATAGCAATAATTTTATTCATCATTCAGATCAATTAAACTTACAAAAGATGAAGTCTGAAGTTGATGCTCTTCCAAGTTCAAGAAGAATATCCCACAACTCAATCAAAGAATTGAAAATTGAATTCAAAGTTAAGAGACCCCAAAAAGAAGTAAACTAGCCTTTGGAATAAGTTCCAGCTCCTTCCTGAAACCCTAAAAGCTACTATTTATATTCGTACTTTAAGAAAAATTCAAAGTAAAAAATTCAACTTTTTGCTCCTTTAGCTGACGACATGTCTGATAGCTTATCACAAATCTAATAGCTTATCAGAGAATGTCGTCAGGCCATCTGCCCATGTGTGATGATATGTGTGACGACTTATCACAAATCTGATAACTTATCAGAAAATATCTTCGTACTTTCTACCCATGTGCAATGACATATGTGATGACTTATCACAAATCTAATAACTTATCAAAAAATGTCTTCAGAAATGATTCACATCTATAATGACTTATCACAAATCTGATAACTTATCAGAAAATATCATCATGAATGCTTCACCTTTCTTGTTCTCTACCTATGTGTGATGACATATTCTGATAGCTTATCAGAACAAATTGTCAGATGAAATCTCCAGAACTTAATTTCTTGCCTCTTTCACCAAAAATCATCCTTCTTAACGTAGCTTTCATATATGTTCATGCATCTTGACTTTCCTACAAAATCACATGAAATATAATAAAAAACAATAGAAATTACTTAATAACTTACAATTATTTCAAATTAAAAGTCTTAAATGTGCTAACAGAAGGCTAGCACATCATATAACTTAGTTAAAAAAAGATGAATCCAAGGTTAATCAACTTAAATACCACCTTCTAAGCACATAAATAATACATTATATTAGAAGATAACATAACCAAAATATATTATAATAGGGCCCTAATCATATAAATAAGCATAATATATATCACATGATACACAAACTACAACTACCTATCCAAAACTAGCATAATAACACACAATTACTGTAAATAAGATAAATCTAAAGATAGGGTAAGCCAAGCCTACATGGACGTCAAAGCTAAAATTCTCTAAGAGAAGTCTCTGAATAGTGCCCCACTAGAACCTGAGCTTGAATAATTGATGTGGATAGTTATATTTGGGGGGACCATGTTTGAAATCAAAATATACTTTTCCAAAATCATGTTTTCAACACATTTATATATAAATAGTACTAATTTCATGTTATATATATATATATAGAGAGAGAGAGAGAGATAGATAGATAGATAGATAGATAGATAGATAGATAGATAGATAGATAGGCACACATATATGCCTTGCAACAATGTGAAAAGGCTGCCTAACCCAATAATCAAACTAGAAGGCAATTTTAACCCACTAATTGACACCTAAGAATACAGATGTCATATAGTTTATATATATATATATATATAATATCAAATTTAATCCCATTATGTATATACTCGAATACTGTGTAAGTTCATGATAAAATAAATATCGTATTTTAATATACCATAATTAATAGAAAATTATTTTTAATAAAACCTCTATTATATAGTAATAATATTTTAACATATCTAGATTCACTATCTCTGCTAAAATATTAATAGAGTATAAAACTATTTATAAAGTAATATAGAAATACCATAACTAAAGAATTTTATACAAATTAAAAATATTCAAGAAGGGTAATAAATTATACTTCTACCAAATGCCAATTTAAATTAAATATTCCACAATATATTTGGTATCGCTAATATCCTTAAACAAACCATTTGAAAATCAAACTGTCAGTCCCAGAAAGTCATAAATAACTTGGAGCAGTTACAAAAAAGCTTTAGACATCAAAAATGCATAAAAATGAGGGAAATAACTGTGAGAGTCATTACAAATATAAGGTTATTGAGAAGTTCATCTACAAGTTAGAGGTATAAATATTTATGGTATTTTAGCTCTAAAGGTGATGGCAGGAATACGAGGTGAGAGATGGTGCGACTCTGATAAGGGAACAATTCAGAAGGAAAAAAGTAGTCAAGATGTGAAACATTGTAAATTTGTAATGCACACAATCAATTTGGTGAGCAAGAGCAAAAGGAGTGGCTCCAAAATGAAAAGTTTTCTATAGAGAGTAAGAAGAAAGAATCACCTTTATTGATTAGACAACAAGATTTAAAAATAAATTCTTACAGAGGGTTGTTTCATGGGAGAAAATAGCTCTTTCATGGGATACATTTTCTTATTATATTCTGTGAGTTCCTGACTTTCAAATCTATTTTTTCTCGCTGCTAAGTTGCTATTTGGATTAATTTATCTCAACCAACTTACTGTGAACATACAACAAATGTTTTAATGGAGTGTGTTGCTTCCCATTTAAGAGTTCATCAAATGTAAACAAATATTAACATTTTCTTGGAATCTCTTAATCTTGATTGACACACAATTTAGTATAGTTCTTTGACATCACCTCTTGAAATTGTATTGAAATCAATCTCTTATTTTTTTTGTTTAACTTTTTTACATTTGATACTAATTATATATTTTTCTTTTATTACAGTTCACTCCAGCTATGTGCCCAGCTTGTATATATGTCTTGTTTTGGCTTCTATATGCCAAGCTTTTGATGGGCCAGATGTTATGAATTATTAGTATTTAATAGTTAGAATATGAAGAACTATAATCTTGTGCACTGTAAATATTTTTTTGTCTAGTATCGCACAACTTCACAATCCTGTAATTTTGTGCATTTATCTTTATTCAACGACGCACAACTTGAAAGTCATGTAATCTTGCACATTTCATGTAATCTTGCACATTATAAATGTACTTTTTTCTACCAGCGCACAACTTAACAATCCTATATTATAATCTAAATTGAGTGCTAAAAACATAGTAAGTATAAATTGTCTGCTTTAAATTATATTACTAATTTAAATATTATGATATATTATATACTGACAATATCTAAGATTTATGGAAAGACCCATCATAGGCCTATGCTCCCTACTGTTATGTGAGGGTTAAAAGAATTTCAATTTTACCTATAATCTTACATGGGTAATTTAGTTAAATGTGCAAATAGAGTTTGAAAATGAGACGTACGTGACTCAAGTTTTAATAATTGAGTGGAAGTGATAATTACTTTATTATGGATTAAGAAAGTTGAGAAAGTTTTAAAATTGCCCACAAGTTTTTATATTTATACTTTGATCCAAATGTTAAAATAATATATAATAGGAAACGGAGGGGGAAAAGGCATGTTTCTCTCTCTTCTTATCTGTTTTTGTTTTCTCTCTCTTCATGAATTTTGTTGTTCATCGTTGTTGTTACTTTATTCATCATATTTTGATTCATTATCATCATCATCTACTTCATTACCATCTTTTTCTTCTTTTTGTCGACCATTATTATTGTTTTTACCGCTACTGCTCCTACTTGGCCAATTTTTTAGGTCAAATTTTGTTTCATACATCACTTTGTCAAAACTTCATAGGTGACTTTGGTAAGTAAAATTATGATTTTTAATTGAATTCTTCATCTAGGTAACTGCTATTGTGCTATTTTTTCAACAACAGATAACACGCAAACATGAATACAACATAAGAGCCATCTGTTACGATGGAAGACTCATTTATTAAATTCATGTTTATGGTTCTATAGTGTTATAACATGAATCGAACAAATGGGTCATCTGTTACGACAGATGACTCCTCTATTACAACAGATTATTTATCTGTTACAATAGATTAGTTACCTGTTGTAATACAAGCTGAACTTGATTCCAACAGATGCATCATCTGGTGCAATAGGTAAGTCATCTATTGCAATAAGTTAGTTATCTGTTGCAACATGTCACTTATCTGTTGAATTAGCTTCAAAGTTTCTTTAGTACTTAATATCTATCCCAATAGGCTCTTTATCTGTTACAACAGATGGATAGTCTGTTGTAATATATGATTCACTTATTACAATAGATGACTCATCTATTAGAATCATCTTCAAGAGTGTAACATGAATCCTAATAGGTGAATAATCTATTGTAACTAATCACTCACTTATTGCAACATATTTTTCATATGTTGCAACAGATTTTACATCTTTTGGGGTTCAAGTTACAGTACTATGAAATCACTATTAATTTTATTATAATATTATTATTAAAAAATTTTAATAATTGACTTTATTTAGGTACCACTAATGGAGGGATCAATAACAATATGGGTAGATTGTCATGGTTAATGGATCGAGCAGATCAATCAATATGTATGGCATTGAAAGGGGGTTGAAATGGTAGAGACGATAGCTATCATAGTCTAAAGTGATGTTTCGTATGATGATTTTGTAAACTTAACCATCAACTATTGTGGACTAAATTATCAACCGAAAAAACTCGCCATTAGCTACATGCAAAGCTCCTTTGAAAATCAAAGAGTACTACCTTTCAAGATAACTGATCTAGTTCGATTGCGTGCTTATCTTAGTGATTCATCTAGGAAGGTGTTAAGGGTCTACGTGGTTGAAATGATGAGAAAGAATAAGAACCAGTATATAGAAGAAGAAGAACAACAAGACATTTTTGATAATAAGTTGGATGATCTGGACCTGAATATTCCAGATAATGATCAAAAACCTATGCCCGTTGTTGCGAGCAATACGATGCCCATTGCTACGAGCAATATGGTAAGAAGTTCTTCTCAATCGACACAGTCTGGCAATTGTCAAAACAACGAGATCGGCTTTTATAAGGGAATATCATTCAAGGGTAAGAAAGAACTTTCTATTTCTTTGTTTATTACTTTCTTGAAAAAAATTAGAGTAAAGAAGTTGATTAATTCTAGCAAAGTCTTTTCCTACAGATGTGCTAATTTGAACTACAAGTTGTGGTTGAGGGCTATAAAGTACTTAAGTTATGACAGATTCATCATTCATGTTTATGAAAAGTATCACACATGTGGTTCGGATCACATTACGGACCAAAATTCTCACGCCATGGCAGAGGTCCTCGATCAATATTTTAAGAATAAATTTCCCAATGGCAAAGGCCCTTCTGCAAGGGATATGGCCAATCAATTCCTTACGGAATTAGATGTCATGGTCAGTTATTGGAAGATATATACGGTCATGGGTATTTCCAAGGACTTGGTTAGGGGTATAGATGAGCATAGGTATGTATTCCTCGATGCCTACCATTATATGCTTGAGTTCATAAATCCTGAAAGTAAGACGGCATTGCATGTTGATAAAAATAGAAGGTTCAAGTGCTTTTTTGTATCCTATGGTGGTTGGATTCAAGGTTTTTAGTATTTTAGAAAAGTCATAGCCATTGATGGGACCTTCTTGAGGAGTAGGTATAATGAAGTTTTGCTAGTGGTGGTGGTGCACGACACAGAGAGGCACATCTTTCCTGTCGCTTTTTTGTATAGAGGACAAGGAATGTGATGCCTCATATGGATATTTTCTTGAACAAATGAAAATTTACATCGAATACACCAAAGATTTGTGCTTTATTTCATACAGGCATCCAAGTATCTCAAAGATGAGTTCAATTTTCTACACTTCAGCTCACTTTGGTTGTTGCATGAGGCATCTTGAAGATAATATTCAAAACAATTTTTACAATGAAAGGGTCATGACACTCTTTTATAGAGTAGGTAAAGCATATAATAGATATGAGTTTTTTGACCATTTTAATAAAATAATGGATATGCATCCCACCATACCGAACATCTCATACATGTCAGTTTCGACTGATGGAGTTAGGCATTTTGTCTGGCAAATAGGTACATTCTTATGAATTTAATGTCTTGTTTGAGTTACAAGTTTAGTATGATGTCGTGCTAAGTGATTGTAGACACATAATTTTGTCCGCCCTAAAAAATAATTTCCACTTATTTACCTCTCCCTACCCTACCCCCTATCTATCTTCTACCCTACCTAGCCTCACTTAACACCCCCCAATTCTCTCATCCACTTCTAACTACTATACTGCGACCTTTCTTTTTTTTCTCCAACAGTAACAATACAGTGAACATATACTTACACATTCTATCATCCTCACCATTAACCAAAAAAGAACAACAATACAACATATACCATACGCATATACACAACAACAGATTAACTGTTACACACCACTATCACTCATCTTACATATTCACACACACTTTTATTTTTTACGATGGGAAATACTCAACGCATAGACATCATCAAATATACTACGCACACACACAAAAATCTCACAAATACACACACTTATGAAAAATAAAAAAAAGAGGGAAGAGAGGTCGAGTGAATCAGAGAAAAACAGTGAAAATGAGAGCAAGAGGGATCAAATTTGAGTTTTTCCAGTGAGATTCTCACCGGAATCGACACAGTGTCTTCAAGTTAACCTACCTAGTATTAAAATCCCCAAAAAAGACTCATTTTTGTGTCGATTTTTAGGCAATACCCACTGGAAACGGGTAAATAGCAGCAGCGCCACCAGTTTATTCATCCAAGATTGATTCTAAAATCATTTAACATTGGTACTGTGTTTGGATTTAGGTTGGTTAGTTCGTCGTGGCCTGTTTTGGGTGGAAATTTCATATACCATGTTGGATTTTGTTCATTTATTGAGGTTCAGTTCAAGATTCCAATCACGGTCTTAATCGAAAGGAGAAATTTTAATTGAAAGCAATGTTAAAGTCCATTTCTCATCTCATTCTTATTATAATTTTATTGTTTGATGCTATGTGTGATGAATTCAAATTGTGTGAAGCTTGTTTCATGTGTTTTTGTAATTTTTAGATCATAAATAATAGTTGTTGATATCTATTGATCGAATGGTAAATTGAATAATTAAAAAAATTGGGTTCATTTGAGGTGGGAATCAAAAATTGATAAAAGTGGCTATCATTGTGTTTTGATTTGCTATTAGTGATTTATGTTGGAATAATCATTAATTTTCCCAAATTTGATAATATCATGATAGTCTGAAATGGATTGGCAAATGGTAGGTTGGGTAGGCAAATTTAGGGATTATGGTTTTGTTGAATGTTTGAATGTGGGTGTGAATGATTCTTTCTACTTTATCGTAAAAAAATTGAAAGTGTATTCATTTAGCCGGGGAATACCTCAAAGTCATTTATATTCATTCGCCGAGGAATGCCTTGAAGTATTATGTACACGGAGATGTTTGTGATCAAGGCCCGAGGCATCGGGTGGAGCGTAGTTTAGGATTAATGTAGGTTAGCGTAGGTTTACATATCAGTACCTTTTATTTTAGGTCTGTAATAATTGAACTGAACACTATATTTTTGGACTTTTTTTATTTTGTTTGTTTGATTGATGGTTTTATGTGGTTTATACATTTATAGTGTCAAATTAGCCGATATGCTCCACCAAGTGATCATTGTAAAACCAAGGATCTAGGGGTGCCTAACATCTTTTCCTCAATCAATAGAATTCCTTAACCGAAATCTCTGTTTGTGGATCAGTTTAAAAGAGTCAAAACCATTTTGAAAAAGGATATCTAAGGGTGACTTGGCACACCCGATTTATGTCAAGTAGCGACTCTGAGTTTTGACTTTAAAAAGTCCTTTTCAAGAAAAAGTAAGTCACCTTTGGTCACTTAATAATAAAACCCTTTCAAACTTAAAATTAATTTCTTTTTGGTTAAAAAGAGGTGTGACAGCTCTAGCGACTCTACTGGTGATTTTTCAGAATTCAATCTTATTTTCGGAGTTGTATCGGCTTAGTTTGACATTATGGGCCTATAAACATTGTTTGTGTTATCGTTTGTGCTTATTTTATCATTGTTGAGTGTCTACGTGCTCTTTGTTTACAATTTTTATCTTATGTGTTACCGCTTTATATCTGACATTATGTGTATAACCTGAGTCATTCTTTCTGCAATAAGTCTATAGTACACGTGTTGTACACGACCTCTAGTTGAGTCACCCTTATTTTAGGAGGGGGAGCCGTCGGTGTTATAGAGTGGGTAGAAAGCTTTTGTAGCCACTATCGATCATACGCTCCCCCGAACAGGCTTGTTAATGGACTCTAGCATAGGTCAACCTTTAGGTCATGCTTATCTGTATCACATTGAGACCTAGCGGGACCCATGTGGCCCTTTGTAGGAGACTCACCTCTAAAGCATCCCTACATTCTAAATATTGCATCTCTGAGGGTAACGTGGTCACTTGACGAACTAATTTGGGGAAAGCATGTGTTAGAAGTAAAGTGTGTAGACAAGAAAATGTTGAAAAAAAAAAGAGAAAAGGAAAAAGTGAGTCGAAAAGAAAAAAAAAAGAGTTTCGTAAGTTTTTAGAGTTCTTTATGGCTTTTGATTTTTTTTTTCTTTATCACAATCACAATCCAAAAATTCTAAAGATTTTTAACCTTTCGCACTCATTTTCTCAAAAAACATCAAAAAGATTTTCCTTTTGTTCCTTTACCATGCATTTATAATTTGAAAATTTAAAAAAAAAAAATCAAATAGGAGATTTTTATAAAAGAGAAAAATTCAAAAAAAGATGGTAGAAGTTTTGTTCTTTTCATATAACAAAAATACCAAAAAGATTTTTCTTTCATAGTTGGTGTCATTTTTATGTGAAGTGTCAAATTGAAAACTCAAAAAAGATTTTATTGATTTTTTTTAATTGTCTGTCTTTGGTCGTGTCTCTTAAGTGGGGTCAATCTGTTAGTTAATTTTTAATTATCCAATCTGGACGAACTACGCACCCCTAATTCTCCTCTTTTGGGAGTGAGATACATAGGCAGCCTATTGTGGGTTCGGGAATCTTATTTAAAAAATTCAAAAATAGATTTTCTTCACTCTTCACTTAGAGTAGGTGCTTCATATACATCTTTAAAAGAAAACCACAAAAAAAAAATTCTTTAATAGTTTTAAGTTTCATTTTCATATGAAATTCAAAATTAAAAACCCAAAAAAGATTTTTCTTTGGTAATCATAGGTTTCACTTTGTATAGGGATGTTAAAAGTGAAAAATTAAAAAAAAAAAAAATTGCCAATTCTTTTGCCAATTTGCTATTTTTCTTTTCTTCTCAATGTATCAAGAAAAAGAAAATAAAAGAGTTTGATCGGCCATTTTTTGACCAAACTTCACGAACTACGTACACCTGTTTCGTCTCTCTCAAGAGTGAGATACGTAGGTTCCCTTCTTGGGCTCGGTGATCTTTTTCAAAGAAAACGGAAAAAAAGAGTTTTTGAAAAAGTATTGCACTCTAAAACATTTGTTACCTCTTGTTCAGTTAGTTTAAGGTGGTTGGTTTGTGGCATCCTGACTGGTCCTCCATATTATACCAAATCCAAGAAAGGGTTAGTTGTGTCCAACAACGATATAGAGAGTGACATCATGAAACAAACAAAGAGTCAAGAAAATGAGAGTTTAAAGCAAGAAATTATGAGTTTGAGGAAACAAATAATGGAAATGTATCAAGTTTGGGCTAGTGGATTGCCTTCTCCTCCATTCCCCACTATTGACCCTACAAATACCTTGAATTCTCTATCACAATTGTAAAGACAGTTTCCTACTATTGTTGATGCACCACAGCATGCCTCAGAATCCATTCCAAGCCCAAAGCGTCCCATGCTTCCATCACTCATTCTCTAGCCCTTCAGTATAAATCTACCATATTGACAACACCATATACTATCTGTGCTCTTGTTACTCAACCTTCTGTTGAGTCTCCCACTTTGGCTGTCAATCCAACGGTTACTTTTTCCCACGTCGCTAGTAAATACATGTTCAATACTCTTGATGATCATTGTTATATTCCAGAGCCCACATCAATATTAATTAGACCACCAAAATTTCTTAACAAGAAGCCTAGGGATAATTTTACACCAATTGGAGAGCCGTATGCCAGTTTATTCCAGAAATTAAGAGAGTTAGGCATGATTATTCCACTCCTTGAGCATACTTTTATTCCTTGTTCAATAAATTTTGATCCTAATGTACAATGCACGTATCATTCTGATGCTCAAGGTCATAGTATTGACGATTGTCGGGATTTGAAAAGTGAAATTAAAATGATGATTCAAGATAGATCAATTATCGTGCAGAACATTGATAATGAGGAAAGCTCTAGTCATGCTGATATGTAAATCAGTGGCTAAGATATCAGGCTAAGAAATTGAGAAGTCACCCCTCTCCCTACTAGAAAGAGGTTTGATCATTTGTTTTGTTTTATTTTCTGTTATCTGAATTATTTTAGGATTGTAGTTCAGGATCTATCTTGTTTTTTCCCTTTGTTGTTATGTTTAAACCCTTCTATCTTTTATTTAAATTAAATGGAGTGTCCCTTTTTTGTTGTGTTTTAACTAGGTGTTGTTTATTTTCTTTATGTAGTACATTTTATGTTGATTCTAGTGATATGACATGCTAGCAAAATTTTCAGCCAGATCTTAAAATCCAGTTTAAGAATGAACATTGAATCAGAGGGTTAAAGTTAGAAAAAAAAGAGCATCTGAGAAAATAGATAGAGTGTTGAAGCATTTGGTGATCAATTTAAAGACTTCTTTAAATATTTAGGCAATTATTTTTTGGAATCACAAGAATAACATGGTCATCAATTAAAAGACATATCTCAATTAGGTCAAATAGTGGATGTGTGATCCTACATCAAAAGGAATAGAAAAATTAGCTCCACGAAAGCATGATTCATTCGATGTGAGAAGTGTACAACAAAAGTGGAGTTTGTAGAAGAATTAGCGACACACAGGATCAGTTAAAGCTAGTGCTGTAAAAATGTCACATATGATCTTCATCTCCCACTTTCAAATTGCATGGTTTGTACTTCCATTCTCAAGGATTGATATGATGAAAGCATTTCATTCTGCTATCCAAACATTATGTCATCCTTTGTTTACCCATTTGAGCTTTAATTCTATTTTTCTTCTATACACCTCTTTTTGAATCAAGATAGAGTCAGCAAAACTCAAAACAAAAGTGTCGAGCAAAGAATAGAGTCAGCAAATTTCAAAAAAAAAAAAGAGAAAAATGTGTCCAAAAAGAAAGAGATGAGTGTTAAGAAAAATAGAGTTAAAAAATATTTCAAAGAGAAAAAGAATCAATCAAAAGAAAAAAGAAATCAAAGTCAAGCAAAGAAACAAGTTGTCAGAACTACGCGTGACCTGATTCTCCTCTCTCGGGAGTGAGATACGTAGACTGCCTTACTCCGGGTTCGGTCAAACTAAATAAATAATTAGAATTGCCTAATCAAAAGAAACTGAGGCATGAGTTAATTTTCATTATTTGAGTCGATTCCAAAAGTTGTAAGTCCCTCCCCACTTCAAGTGTCGTTTGGGCCTCATGTCATCCTTTATTTCGAACCATATCCAAAATCTAAGTTACAACCAAAGAAAAAGCTTCAGATCAATCTTTAGAAATGTTAAGGCTAAGAATGCAATGGATGTGATGATGCATTTGGGTACTATTTGTCTTCTGTAGCATAAAGAACTAGGTGCGAAATAAAAATGAGAGAGTCTTATTGGTGAAATCCCTCATGGACACCATAAGACGATGGTAAGTTGAGAGAGATAAAAATGAGATAGTCTTATCAGTGAAAACCCTCTCGGGCACTGTAAGATGACTGTGAGTTGAGAAAAATAAAAATAAGAGAATCTCATTGGCGAAAAACCTCTCGGATACCATAAGGCAATGGTGAGGTAATAAAAAAATGAGAGAGGCTTATTGGAGAAAACCATTCAAGGCGCCACTAAACGAATGAGGTCTTCGAATGCAATTGGCCCAAGGAAGCAACTCAGTTTTAGGGTCATTAACTCAACAACAATTTATGAGAGTTTTGGATGGAAAAATCAAGCAGTTTAATCTGATATGCATGTCATAATCATTAGAATTGACTGTCATTTCCAGATAAAATTTTCTTTTATCTTTTTTAATGGGGACATTCATTGTCATTTTTTTCTTTTCTATAGTTATATTTTTATTTTCTTGAGTCAGTTAATCAAATAAAACAAAAATTATTGTCATTTTTATCTTGTCTTTGAGTCTAGTCCATGTCAAAATAAGTGAGAAAGGATTTCAAAACTGGCTACCAGATTTTTCAATTGCATAAAACAAGACAAAAGGCCAGCACATGAAAGGGATATGATTGTGAGCTGAAATAAGGCATGCAAAAGTTTTGTCACCAGAAAAGTCTGGGAACTTATGAAAATACCAAAGTTTAAAGGGTTTATCCGAGAAGCATGGTAAAGCAGAGATACTGTGTTTCTTTCAGAGTCACTCTTACTAATCTGAGTTTGGGTCAATGATGTGATAGAGCGGGGGAAAGTGCTAGCAATCAGAAATAAAATAAAGGAAATAAACACTGGAGAAGGTGTCGGGACAACCAAGTACTGCAAGCCACCACTAAGTTTTTAACTAATAAATTTTCTTTGTTGAAACAGAGGCAAATTCGCTTCACTTAATTCAGCGACTGTTGGAAAAGCACATCCGGTGATATTTACTTTATGTTCAGGAACCTCCTGGAAAATGGAAACTTACTTTATGTTCAGGACCCTCCTGGAAAATGAAAATTTATTTTATGTTCAGGACCCTCCTGGAAAATGGGAATTGATATTTTGTTCAGGACCCTCTTGAAAAATGAGAATTTACTTTCAGTTCAGGACCCTCCTTGAAAATGCGAATGTACTTTATGTTTAGGACCCTCCTAAAAAATAAAAATCTACATTATGTTCAGGACCCTCCTGGAAAATAGAAATTTACTTTCAGTTCAAGACCCTCCTGAAAAATGGGAATTTATTTTATGTTCAGGACCCTCCTGAAAAAAATGAAAATTTATTTTGTGTTCAGGACCCTCCTGGAAAACGGAAATTTACTTTCAGTTCAAAACCCTACTAAAAAAATGATAATTTATTTTATGTTTAGGACCCTCCTGAAAAATAAATATTTATTTTTTGTTCAGGACCCTCCTGGAAAATGGAAACTTACTTTATGATCAGGACCCTCCTGAAAAATGGGAATTTAATTTATGTTTAGGTCCCTCCTAGAAAATAAAAACTTATTTTATGTTCAGGACCCTCCTGGAAAATGGGAATTTTATTTATATTCAGGACCCTCCTAGAAAATGAGAATTTACTTTATGTTCAGGACCCTCCTAAAAAATAGGAATTTACTTTCAGTCAGGACCCTCCTGAAAAATGAGAATTTATTTTATGATCAGGACCCTCCTGAAAAATGGAAATTTACTTTTTGTTTAGGACCCTCCTGGAAAATGAAAACTTACTTTATAATCAGGACCCTCCTAAAAAATGGAAATTTAATTTATGTTCAGGTCCCTACTGGAAAATGAGAATTTACTTTATGTTCAAGACCCTCCTGGAAAATGGGAATTTATTTTATGTTTAGGACCCTCCTAAAAAATGAAAATTTACTTAATGTTCAGGACCCTCCTGGAAAATGGGAATTTACCTTATGTTCAGAACCCTCCTGGAAAATGAAAATTTACTTATGTTCGGGACCCTCCTGGAAAATGAGAATTTACTTTATGTTTAGGACCTTCCTGGAAAATAGGAATTTATTTTATGTTCAGGACCCTCCTGGAAAATGAGAATTTTATATTCATGACCCTCTTGGAAAATGAAAAATTTATTTTATGTTCAGGACCCTCTTGGAAAATAGAAATTTACTTTATTCCCAGGACCCTCTTGGAAAATGGGAATTTACTTTATATTCAGGACCCTCCTAAAAAATGATAAATTTACTTTATGTTAGAGACCCTCCTGAAAAATGGGAATTTACTTTATATTCAGGACCCTTCTAAAAAATAGGAATTTATTTTATATTCAGGACCCTTCTGAAAATGAGAATTTACTTTATGTTCAGGACTCTCCTGAAAATCGGAATTTATTTTATGTTCGGGACCCTCCTGGAAATGGATATTTACTTTATGTTCAGGACCCTCCTGAAAAATGAGAATTTACCTTATGTTCAAGTCCCTCTTGGAAAATGGGACTTTACTTTTAGAAAAAGAAAATCTTTCTTTGTCATAACATATGTTTTGGATGATTTTTCTTTCTAGTTTTAGTGTACTTTCAGGAGCCCACCTGGAGAACAGGGTAATGAAATTAAAAGTCAGGAGCCCACCTGAAGAACAGGGTGATGAAATTAAAAGGTGATGAAATAACTAGTTAGAAGCCCACCTGGAGAATAAGGTGATTAAATCAAAAGTCAAATAACAAGGTGAATAAATAGAAAGCCAAGCAACAAGGTGAAAAATTACAAATCAGGAGTCCGCCTGAAGAATAGGGTGAAGAATTTGGAATCCAGGTTCAAGTTCAGAGATACCACCTGCAGAACATGGCCATATTTGAGTTCATCTCCAACACCAAATTTTGTATGGAGAAAGAATCTATCTTTATGTTCAACCGAAAGAAGATCAGATCTTTTGTGACTTTTGAAAGCATCGGAGACCCAAGACAAGAATCGAGAGATGTTGTATAGATAGTTTTTTTGTAATGTCATTTATCTTTGTAACTTATAATTTCATTTTGATGTAAAGACAAGGTCGCGGATTAGGACCTCACTCGACTCTCCAGCTCAGTATAGTCCTTTTTTTTTTCAACCGAAAGTAAAATAATTTGACATAAATAAAGATATTGAAATCGGTGTACCATTTTTTGCAACAGACAGGTTATCTATTGCAACAGATTACCCATCTAATACAACTAGTGCAACAGATGGGTAATCTATTGCGACAGACGATTCATATTTCACAACAGATTACCCATTCATTGCTTTGGTTCTCTGAACCCGACTAAACATATTACCCATCTACTACAAATTATGCAATAAATGGGTAATCTGATGTAATATATATTTAATCTGTTGCCACATATGAATTATCTGTTGTGACAAAAAGATCATCTATTGTATAAGTTGTCTCTATTAACATGTAACCCAACTGACTGCAAATTATTATATAGTTTAAATGTATCTATATTTTTTATAGGTTGTGCATCCATAGATCGTTCCTACTAAGTAAGAGTTGGGGATGACTTCTTTTATTACTCTAGGTCTTATTGACTGTAAATTATTTGACATACTTTATTTTTTTGCCAGTTACTTTAACTATTTTTTTGTTTTGTAGGGTTTTCATGCTGCTATTTTTGAGTTGTTACCAAATACTGAGGTTAGAAGGAATGCTAGACATATCTTGTCCAAATGGAGTCAGGTATGGAATGAAGAGTCAAATGGTGATACAACAATCCCTGCTACACAAGGAATCAAGAATCAACTACCTCTTAAAAGAAGTGAAAATATTGGACAGAAGAGGGGAAGAGTTGCAGGTACAGAAGATGTTGGAGAAGGTTGATCAAAAAGGGATAAGAATGCTGGATTTGGGATCTACACAAGTGCAAAGGGCACCCAAATGCTGAATGTAAGTTTACTTCAACTTTGTTTCTTTAAAAAAAAAGTAAATGGCTAAGTATATATACTAAAAATGTTTTTCCTTTTTTCTCAAAAAAATAGCCAGGGACATCAAGCCAGAGGATCCTACAAACTAGAGCAACTTACAGGATCAAAATTCTACAGGAGTTGATCTTGGTTATAAGCCTAGAGGCTTGAGATGGAAAAATAGAGATGCAGTCAGCACAAATCAATTGCAGTAGATGGCCAAGAAGAAGAAGAAGAAGAAGTAGCCAAGAAGTTCTCATGTTGATTATGTGTGCATTTTGTTCTGTAATTTGGAATACCAAATAAACAATTAGTTTAAGTTGTTCCTTTGAATTTGCTAGTAATGAATAGTAGTAACAATTAGTTTCTTAGATTTTAAAGTTTGTTAATACAGATTATGCAAACTTTGAGATCAATATGGAGCTATTTTTTGGATGTTACTTTGAGCTCAATTTAGAGCATATTTATGAAGCTGACTATTTTGTAGGTTTGGGCTCAATTTGAAGCATATTTATTAATTTGTATTGATATTAGTTTGTGATCAATGTGAATCATGTACAAGAAAGTGATTTTGGTGCAACTTTGATATGTTGCTTGTCTACTTTGACAACACTTTTTACTGTACCAGTAGCAATTATACCATGAAAAGTTCAGCAATAAACTTTGCTATTAAGAATATTTAAGGCCAAGCCAAAATAAAATTTTCATTTCATTAAAAGGAAGAAATGTTACATGGCCAATAGTACACAAAAACTGCACCTAAATAACGGCCAAATACACATCAAAATAGTACATCTAAACCATCATAAAATCAATAATTTTGGTATATCACACCAGTAGTAATTACACCTTGAAAAGTTCAGCAATTACACTTGAATATCCATGTGCCCAACAACACCAAACCAGAAGAAAATACACCACCATAAAAATTTTAGAAATTAGGCTTGAATATTCATGTGTCCAACAACACCAAACCAGTAGCAATAACGCCAACAATGTAGTATCTTCTTGCTCGATTTTGTTTCTCTTCAAAAGCCTTGACTTTCTTTAACAAATTCCAGATTACATGATTTGCTTGTGAAGAGTGTCGTTCTTCATACCAATTAAAGTAATCACATCCATCCAATTTCTATAAAAATAAGACCATAACTATAAAATAATTATAATTCAATAATTATTCAACTAATTAAATAAAATAAATATTATCTTTGAAATCTTATAAGTAAAAAACCTATGACCTGAATTTTATTGAGTCCAAGAAGTCTTCAGTAGAGCTTCATGTCTACACTTACAATATAAAAAATATTTATCACAAAAAACAATGGAATATGAGCTCGACATTGTCGAGCTCAGTGGGAAAAAATGAAAAAAAAATAAAGAAAAACCAAATACAAATAATTTGAAGAATTTAGATAGAAAAAAAAAACGATGATGAAGAAGAAGATTTGGGAATTTAGGGTTAAATTTTAGGAAGAAGATGAATATATAAGACAATGAGAGAAAATAACCATAGGGGGCCAAATCAGATGCCAAGTCAGCAAAAATTGAGGTTCAACGCGCCTTGGATGCATAAATTGCACGCGAATTGTCAATAGGGAAAAAAGTGCCAAACTGATATATTTGATGCCTATTTTAGGTGTTTAAAATAAACGCTGTCTACTTGAGGTGCCAAAGTGAAAGATCACTACAACTTTAGGTGTTTATCGATGGGTTTCGCCTTTTTTATTTCAAGGCACTTCACTTTACATGAAGTGGCAATTTTTTATGTGTAATGAAAGTTGAATTTTTTATAATGCAACAGATTATCTATATGATGTAATAGATATTCTATCTTTTCTGACAGATAGTTTATCTATTGTAATAGGTTGGTTATCTGTTGCATTATGCTGATGTTTCTATCTAGGTCTATCTGTTGCAACAATGGAAAGACTTGTTTGATAATTTCCAATAGATGACCTATATGTTGCAACATATGTCTAAATCAATTTGATATTTTCCAACAGATATGTCGCCTGTTGCAACAGATACCTTATCTGTTGTGATATTTGAATCTAGTATTTTATTTCAATTAATTAGTTTAAATCTAAGAATAAAATAAAATTTATAAACAACATAAAATAAATCGAAGCCTTTAAAAATTTCATGAAATAAATCAACATATAAATGAAATATAAGAAAATTATTATGGGTACAAATCTCAACAAATAAATTAACAATTTAAGATTTTATGCCAACAATTCCGAAGGAGGGGTGAGGTTATTACTTTGACAGACTCAAGCTATAAAGATCTACTCAATATAGATAAGTTGTTCTTTATTCGGTGCTATATAATTTAGCTTTGGTCGTCGTGGATCTTTAATGTCGCTTGCATATAATTTATGTGCTTTCGCTTCTTCGTATCTTCATAAAAAGAGTAGCATATTGTCAATATTGTTTAGCAGTAGCTTCTACTGTGACATCCACCTGGAAAGCCAGAATTGTCAATGTTGATCACACAGATACCAAAAAAAGAAAAGGACAACTCATCTATTTTAGCAAACAGATTATCTTTCTGTTGTAATATATGAATCATCTGTTGGGACAAATTAAAATATGAGGAAGGTATGTATTATAATTTCCAATGGATGAACCATCTATTGCAACAAATGACTCATCTGTTTGGAAAAACTAAAACAGTAGGAAGTCTTAATTTAATTTGTTCTAATGATGACTCATCTATTGCAGCAGATAAGTCATTTGTTGGTACAAATAAAAATGGTACCAAGAGCTATTTAATTTTCTAAAATAGAAGAGCTATATGTTGCAACACATATTGCATTTGATGCAATAGGTTAGTCAATTATTGCAACAGATGTATATATCTATTTGTTAATTTTCAACAGATGTATCATCTGATGAAATAGATATATATGTTTCTGTTTGTTAGTTGGAACAGATGATATATATTCACCTTCGTCAACTCATGTTTCTCTTCTGTGACCCTTGTACATTGCTTAATAGTACAATATAAAGACAGAAGGGTTGTAATTTTGCTTTTTTGGATGCTTGATAATGCATTGAAAATTACTTTTCTTCTTCTCTTAGCCTTAATTTCTAATGAAGTGGATGGATATGAAATCCTCTTTTATGGAATGATACCCCTCTTAGATGCCAATTCCTTTACAAAAGCAGTTAATGCATTAATAGCATTAATCACTACATCATATTTTGCCTTGCAGTTTTGACATTTGCATGCAAACATTCACTAGAAGGGGCAAAACCTGTATACCCAGTATGATCATACTCATAATGGTTTGTTTTAAAAACTATAAGAGGAGCGTCATTAGCCCCAACAGCAGCACCACGATCACCACCAATAGCTCCATCACTACTAACACCATCAATAATAATATGCCCACCTTCCAAAGTTGTTTTTCATGTGATGGGTGTTGCTCCAAATAATTTCAGTTTTATTCTGTCAATGACCTTAGGGTCCGATAAAATTTGTATAGACCGTAAGGTAAGAGAAATGGAATCTTTAACTCTCGATTGGTCGGAACAACCAACGAATGCACAATCTAACATAAATCAGTACATATATTAGAATGATAATTAGATCATTCAAGAAAATCATTAATTAAAATAAAAACTTAATTAGAATTAGACTTACTGCATCTTTCGGGGGGTTGAAGAGATCAAGAAATTTTGCATTTTTATCAGCTTTGGTCGACAACCATCTCAGGATTCTTGGACCGAAAACTTTTTCCTCGTAGTTCACTTATTGTCTCAAATAAGGAATGGCTTCAAATGCCCAAGCCTATAAAATAACGTCAATAAATCAAAAGCATTATTAAATAAAAAAAAAGAATCATATCATAATAAAAGAAATATTTACCATGAAAGCTCACGGAAAGCCATATAAGTTGACTGTCTTCAATGTCAACGGAGTCATCAAATATTTGACAGTCATTTTGAAGCTTTCATAACCCTAAGGAAGCTGTTAAATACGTCAACATCCTCGGATAGCCTTATTAAACCAATTGGTATGTTGTTGTTAACGACTCTCTCCCAAAGAATATTATGTACAAACTAAACCAAGCACAATAATTGTTTGTCCTTCTTTGAAAGTCTTTTACCTTTCAATGCTTCGATCAAATTTTTATTTTTAAAGCTTGGACCAACAAGGGACACCAAGTCCTCATGATCACTTGAGTTGCATTTGCCTTTTTTGGGTGTGCGGGGTGCTTTTTGGTGTTAGAATAGGTATAACTTGAGAAGGAGAAAAAGAATAATATTTTAGTCCAGTAACTATGGAAAACTCCTTCCAACCAAAACAAACAGGCATGCCACAGTAATTTATCCATACCTCATCCATCTTAACTTTATTTTCATACATAAACCTACGCTTGAGAAGATCATATACCATTTTTTATTTGGAAACGAGCATTATTGTCCTTCGGCAAATCAAGATATTGCTCAAAGCAGCTGTCCCTGAAATAAGCATCCAAATTTTATTCTCAAAGTATTTTTTTGAGGCTTCGAATAATTTTTCCATGGCTGACTTAACCACAAAATTACCTATTAAATCTGTGACACCATCATACTGCATTTTTACAGGACAACTATCAATGCTGAAGGTTTTGACCAACTCTTAGATGGAAGGGCTATTAGCATTTGGATCATATCTTTTGAAATATTCCTCCTCCCCATGTTCATTATCTTCTGCTTCTGATTGAGATAACACTTGTAAAGCAAGCTCATAGAGTGGTAGATGTAGCCTAGTTTCTTCACTTATTCCTTTACTTGGACTTGATTCGATTTTTTTTCTTTTGGGAGTTATATTATCTAAAATTAACAGAAACATAAAATAGATTATAGTTGATTAATGCATCATTAAAAAATGATAACAGTAAATCTAACATGTACAACAGTAAAATAACAATTCTAATAGATCACACATTTGTTGCACCAGATAGGTTATCTGTTGCAATATATAGCTAACTTATTGCAATGGATGAGTACTCTGTTGCAATAATAAAAATAAATCACTCTTCTGTTGAAATAGATGACTGGTTTGTGCAACTAATTATATATCTGTTGCAACATATGAGTGATCTATTGGAACTGTTATCAACGGTCAATATTGTTTAGATTTCTTCCAACAGAAAGGTCGTCTATCACAACAGATGAATGATCAATTAGAAAAATCAAGTCTTCAACATGTCCTATTGGAATAGTTGATAGGATTTTATCCAATAGAAGGTTTTTCTATTGCATCAAATGATTAATCTATTGTATTAGATTTTTAATCCGATGGTAAATATGTTGCATCAGATAGTTAATCTATTGCATCTGATTTTTAATCAGATGGTTTCTCTGTTGCATCCAATGGTAAATCTGTTGCATTAGATGATTAATTTGTTACATCATATAGTTAATCTGTTGCCTTAAATTTTTAATTCGATGGTAAATTTGTTGCATCAGATGATTAATCTATTGCATCAGATTTTTAATTTGATGGTAAATTTGTTGCATCATATAATTAATCTGTCGTATCAGATTTTTAATTTGATAGTAAATCTGTTACATCAGATGGTTAAACTGTTGCATTAATTTTTTAATCTGATAGTTTCTCTGTTATATCAAATTGTAAATCTGTTGCATTAAATGGTAAATCAATTGCATCAGATAGTAAATCTATTGCATTAGATGGTTAAACTGCTGCATCAGAAGGTTAATCTATTGCAGAAAAATAGTAGCATGATTTTGTTCACTAAAACAACAGCAATATCACCATTTTTATCAAGAACAGGAACAAATCAACCCAGCAACGGGCATAACACCAAAAATACCAACATCGTTGTTTGTATCTACAAACACAAACAACAAATATCAAACTTCAAAAAATGCAACAAACAACAAAAAATCATATTTCAATCCAAAAAAAGAAGAGAAGAGAAGAAATACCAAAAATTAGAATTTTATTCAGACCACATTTCAAATTAAAGAAAGAATTATTAAAATTGTTAATCAATACTAAAAGAGAAGTTGACTCAAGTTCCTCTTTTTTTTCAAAACTAAAAGGCCATAATTTTTTACCTGTGAAAGAAGAAAAGGGACGATGAAGAACTTGAAGTTGTTATGGCCAGAGAGCAAGGCTGTAATGTTGATTGATGGCTGAATGTCGAAAAGGAACACGAAGTCCAAAGAGAAGAAATACCAGAAATTAGGATTTTATTCAGACCGCATTTCAAATCAAAGGAACAAATATTAAAATTGTTAACCAATACTAGAAAAGAAGTTAGCTCAAGTTCCTCTTTTTCTTCAAAACTAAAATGCCATAATTTTTTTACTTGTGAAAGAAGAAAAGGGACGATGAAGAACTCAAAGTTGTTGAGGCCAGGGAGCAAGGCTATCACTCGATTGATGGTTGAAAGTCGAAAATAAACTCGAAGCCCAACTATTTATCGCCGGAGGTTGAAGTCAACAGAGATTAAAGGGAGAAATTTGCAGAAATGTTGATTGGGAGAAACTATCCAGAGAGGGGGAGACTGTTGATTTGGAGATGAGAGGGGTATGGATTGATTTGTATTTTTAAAAATATTAATCAAGTTCCCAATTAATCTAATCAAGTTTTTTTATTATGTTTAACCTTTTAATTCGATCAATATCACCAATCCTTCATTCAAGACTTAAATGACACCTTTCCTTCAATTTTCTCATCTTACATTTAGATAAATGTCAAACTTCCATTCTAGGATGTGCATATTTTCGGTAATTAGATGTTATCCTTTGTAGGAGAAGAATAGCATTAATTGGGTAGTATATTATACTTCATAGTTCAATTCAAATATAGTAGTTTGAGTAGTGCTACTCCACTCATATACAAGACGTGGAATTAATGAAAACAAATTGACAATAATGACTGCTTCATACTTGGATGCATGTATGCTATCTTCGAAGCCTATTATGGCTGGTTTTTTATACCAATTGTAGGGGGTTGCGGATTAAGCGCGGTAACTTTACTAGGAAATAAATAGTTATTAAGTAACTTTACTAGGAAATAAATAGTTATTAAGTAATAAGTATTTATTTTTAAGTAGATTATTAAGTGTATATTATTGGTTGGTTTATTTTTCACTTTTATCTTCTTGACTTAAGATGTTTTATTAATTCATATTCTAAATTTGATATTATCATAATTAAATTATCTAATGTTTTAGGATCTTCGTTAGTACTATATAATCTTTTGTATTCTAGGTATATAATTTAGTTTCGATATCTTTTAATGATTTATTCTTTTCGTAAGATGTATTCATTAATTTGTGTAGTTTATTATTTTATCCTATTGAAATTTTAGCAATTTCTGTGTAGTATTTTATTCTAACTTTGCTATATTCAATGTGTAGGTTTATGTTCTTTATCTGATTAACTAGTATTTGTTGTTCATGTATAGGTAATTTTTTATATGTATTAAATAATTTTTCGTATGTATTAAATAAATCATTATCTGTATCTTCTTTTTCTAAGGTTAATTTCATTTTAAGTAATTTTTCTTCTAGTTGTCTTTTTTTTATTTCAAGTTGATTTTTGTAATTAACTTCTTCATATATCCAATTTTGTGTTTCTCTAATTTTTTTTATATTCTAACATTTATTTATTCTGAATAGTATCCATCTGAATCTAAGTAATATTGATGTTCATAATATATGCGTAAGTTTTCTATATTGTTTAATAATTCTTCCTCTTCATAATCTTGTAATTTTTCCCATATTATTTTCTTTATGTCTATAATTTCTATATTTCTAAGTATATATAAAACAAGTATTTTAATATCATATGTCATTTAAGTTCGATTAAATGCTTTTTCATAATATTTTTTAGTTGTTTGTTTTAGTCTAAGTAATTCTTGCATATTTTCATTAAGGAATTCTATATATTTTATATTGTTAGTTTCCATGTATTTATCTAATTTGTTTTCATTTGTTTTTCTACTAACTGTATATTTTTCATATCTTTTTTCCAAAATTCTAGATATATGTGATTTATCATAGTTGATGCATACGTAAATATTTGTAAGAGTAATTAGGTGCGTGTGGTATGTAATTTATTCTAGCTATATAATCTTTACTGAATATTTTTTCTAATATGATTTTTCTTATATCTATTATTCCTATATCCTTAATCACATACAAAATAAGTATTTTAAATTTATCTACCATTACATCAGATAAATAATTATTTATTTTCATAAAATTGCTATTTTCAAAATATTCTCTTCAATCATATACATAACAAAATATGGTCATCTTAGATTACTATATACTAGATTATTCTTAAATAACATGTTCTTTGGTCACTATTAGCATGGTAATCTGGATACTTTTCCCTTAAACAACGCCTCTACTCTGGTTACTCCCCACCACGGCTTCTTGCCTCATTGGTTTCACCTTTAGGATGGCATAGTTCTTAGGAATTTTTCTCCGTTTCCACTTTGCTAATAAACTTCTTAACATCTTATTCTTCGAATAATTCTACTATAAAGTAACTAACATGAATTTATTTTATCATACCATGATTGTTGGAAATTATGAATTTAACTATTCATAATCATAAATAAATATAACTGTTTGGGTAGGTTTGATATTTCTAAGCTTTGTTCCTCCATAGCTTTTTCCATTGAAATATACCTGTTTTTTAATAACTAAGCAAAATATTTGTTGTAGACAAGAGAGAGTATTTTTGCTTCAACTCATGAAGGCTTGCCTTGCTATGCCTTCGGTTCATCTTATTTATAGACTGTAACTTTACAAGAGTATTCCTATTTTTACATGTTTCTAAAAAAATCTTTTAAAAAATCATCTACCTAATCTACTTTACTTTACAAAAGTCTTCTAATAAGACAAAAGTTATTAATTCCTAGACTAATAATAGTTAAAAACCTATACAAAAGATTCCAATAATTTATGTAAAGCAAATTATGAAAGTTTACATGTCGCTTTCACAATTTAATAGCTTGTCTTCTATTATTACTCCGTTGATATCTTCTCTTTGTCGTATCTGCTGCTTTTACATATCTCCATTATTGCTTCTTATCTTGTATCTTCCAGCTGGCGTTCTTATCTTCTTGGTTGATTTTTTTTCTATTCTAGCTGAACTTCTGGGATATCATTATCTCCTCCATTACATTTTGAACATTTATGATCTGGATATTTATGTCCAATTGTCTTGAAATATCTGGTTAATAATTCTTCTGAAATGAATTTTTCTCTGATAGCTCTGGCGATATGTTCCGTCTCTGGTTTGAGCAACGTCAGAATCCATTGCCTAATAGTTTTCATATTTGTTTCTCATAATTCCTTTGAATTTGAATATATTAGTACATGATTTCTTGAATAATAACTCCATATGGGATTTTGGTTGCGGTATGTGTTTGCTAGCTCGTGCAAAATTGTAGATAGTCCGATAATCCTCTTATTCACATAAAATTTTGGTATCACAATTCTAGGTATTTCTAGTTGTGGAATAATATCTTGTGGTATAATCATATCTCATGTCATTCCTATCTTTACAACTTGTATGGGTTTTTTAACTTCATCATATAATATCTCTGCTGGTGCCGTGTAAATTTTTATAAAAAATAGGGTACCTTTGGTTATTCTTTTAAAAATGCTAAATGCTTCATATATTTCCGGTATAGTGGATATATCATTTTCGTCAGAGGTATATACAGTACTGAGTAGTCCATATTGATAACAAGTTTTAACTAGACTTGGTTTGGTTTTAGGTAAAGCAATTAGCTTATTGTATCCGGTCAATCTTTGGGTTATATAGTTTGTATCTGGTTCTTGGATGTTTATAGCTCTGGGGTTAGTATTTAAAAAGGTTTGTACATTGTAGATATTTTCTATATATGTTCGGGTTGTATAGTTATAGGTCTTTTTGTCTTGGTTTAAACTATATCGGTATGTGGTAATTTGTGGGGGTATAAACATGGGATCTTTTGATGTATTTGGAATATATGGTTTATCAAATAGTTTGTTTAGGTTCATATTTGTGTTTTTCCTAACTCCTTTGCTTGTACCTGCAAAAGTAGATTGGTAAACGTTATGGGTTTTAAGGAGTGCCCCAACGTCTCCTTCTAGCTCTGGAATTTTAATGTCTTCCGATCGATATAGCTCTGCGCACTGCTGAGTTATCTGATTTGTAGCTATAAACTTCAGTTTATCTTTATTAGTCTTTAGCTTTTCTATTTCATTACTCATACTGTCCATTTTCATTGAAAGTGTAGTTAGGATTTTGAATATCTTTTTTAAAGCATCATCTTCTATTATATCAGTCTGTGTAGCTTTGTCTTGATATATAGTCTGCAATAACATTTTTGTTAGTACTAATTGCTTCAATTGTAAATATAAAATTTAATATATTCAAGACTAGTCTCCGAATCTCTTTTGTTGTAACTTAATTTTGTATTTTCTTTGTTAACCACCAACGTACCTGTGTATTATCTGTTCGTACAATAAACTTGTTATATACAATATATGGCTCAAATGTTGATAAACATTTATATAATGAGAATAATTCTTTTCTATTTATTTTCCATTTTATTTCTGTTTCATTAAACGTAACTGAGTAGTATTTACAATGGTGTTCTAATTTTTCTCCTTCATATCTATATTTAAGTATTCCTCCATAACTACATTCACTAGCATCTGCTTCTACTATATATATATATAGATTTTCTATATTCATCTGGAAATTGTAATTTTGGTAATTCTTTACAATTATTTTTATTTTCTGAACTTGTTTTTTATCTTCTTCGTTATAGTTATATTCTACATCCTTTTTTAATTTTTTCTGTAATGGTTTTAAGTTTTCTGCTAATTTTGGAATATATTCTCTTACTTGGTTTACTAATCCCAAAAATGATTGTAATTTCTTTTTTGTATCAAATTCTTCTTTTGAATTTATTATTTTTTATACTATATTGTTGCATTTTGACTCCACTTTTATCTATTTATATTCCCAAAAATTCTATCTGATTTTTCATAATTTCTGCTTTCTTCTCACTTAAACTTATTCCTAATTTTTCTATTATATCTGTAAATTGTTCTAATAATTTTAAATGTTCTTCTTTAGTTTTTGTATATAATAGTATATCATCTATGTATACTATACACTTAGGTAGTTGTTTAAAATAATTATCTATAAAATGTTGATATCTACCTGGTGCATTTTTATATCTAAATGGTAATACATTCCATTCATAAAATCCTTGTGGTACCATAAATGCGGTTAATTCCTTAGATTCTTCTTCTAACTTTAAATGGTAAAATCCTAATTTACAATCAAATTTACTAAAATAATTATATCCTTGTATTTGTCTTATTTTTAATATCTTATTTGGTATTGGGTAATTTAAATTTCTATAATCAATAACCATCCTACTTTTTCCTCTTTTTTGTTCACTATGTTTATTTATTATAAATGTTGGGCTATTACGTTTACTATTACTTTTTTGTATATATTGTTTTTCTAATAATTCCTCTATATGCATTTTAAATTCTTTTAAATCATCAAAATTATATGTTAATGGTTTCTGGGTTATTATACTATTTTTATCTATTAATTCAATTTTTATAGTGGTTTTATGTTTTTCCCATCTTTTTAATAGATCTTCACTATATAATTGTTCTAATTTTTTCTTAATTATTTCTATCTTATTTATTGAAAATACGACCAGTTCTATTGTATCTTCAGTATTTTTTATATTTTTTAATTTTTGTGTAATTTTTTCACTTCCTTTTTTCCAATCAATTTTCTTTCTTATTTTATTAATAACTCTTTTTGCTCTTACTTTCTATTTACATGGTGTTGTAAACCACCAATCTGTTCTATTTATTATATGTGGCTATAATTTATCTAAAAACGGCATTCCTAAAAGTATATCTTTTGATGTTAGCTCATAATTATAGATTTCTTCTATTGTTAATATTTTATCCCATACTTGTGTTTTTACATTCTTAGCTTTATAAGTAATTAAGCTTCCTTCGTTATTAAATCCTTTAAATATTATTGGTGTTTTTAATTTATTCCATTTACTTTCTAGTAAACAATTATATCTACATAAATTAGTTTCTACTCCTGTATCTATAATAGGCGTATAATATCTACTATAATATCCTTCTACTACTATTTTCATTAATACATATATTTTCATATCATGTTAGAGCTCTTCTTAGGAATAATCTTTCCACATTATATGTTATAGATAATTGTGTATGTTCTATATTGTATGGTTTTACTTGTTCTAGCCATTTAGTTCCTAATATTATGTCTGCTTTTTGCATTTCTTCCTTCATTTCAAATTCTATTTTCATTTTTCTAACTGCTATTATTCTTTCTTTTTCTGCTATATTTTTAGTGTTTATTAAGCTTCTTGGTAGATCTGGGCATATATTATTATCAGATTTTATTTCCTCATTTTTTACTAGATATTTTGCTATATAATTTTCTTCTTGTCCTGTATTTAAGAGTATTAAATATTCCTTTTCATTTATTGTTCCTGTTATGTAATATTGATTTAAATTAACTATTAAACTTGTTTCATAACTTGTTCTTTTTGATGAATTTGATGATTCTGATTTTTCATATGCCATTCTTTTTGTTGTACTTATTCTATCATTTATTATTTTTAAATCTTCTTCTATGTCTATATTTCTGTAACTATAATCATTATTATCGAATTGTTCAAAAGGACTTTCTATTTGTATTTTATTAATTTTATTTTTTCCTGTTATTTTATGTTTTGTTGTTAATATATATAGATTTTTACATCTTGCTGTAAATATTTTACTTCCTAGGGTTAGTTCTATTCCTGATATTTTCTAATATAATATTAATGATTTATCTATATTTTTATCTCTTATTGCTACTGAATAATTTGCACTAATTATAAATTAAAATTTTTGGTATATTAAATTTCCTCTAATCGCAGTTATTATTCTTTTTTCTATAGGTCTTATAATCCTATCATCTACTAAATATAATTCTATTGGTGTATCTATTCCTTCTCTAAAACAAGCTTTTATTAATATCTCTGTACCTCCAAGGTGTACATATTTTATTGGGTCTCCTCTACTTTTTATATCATTTATTTCTTTATTAATTAACCTTTTTGTTACTAGTGGTATACTATCTTTACCTTTTGTATATCTGCAGTCTATTACATGTTCCTTTTGACTTACTACGTAATATTCTTCCTTTTTCCTAGTAAATATATTTTTTATTATTGGTATTTTAAATATTTTTTCGACACTTAAGTCTAACTCTTTTCCTTTTATTTCATCAAATACATTGTTATCAAATATTATTTTTTGATCTGTTCCTTCGTTATTTAAATATTCTTCTTTTGTTATTATTTTTATATCTTCTTCAGTCATTTGGTTTATTTGTATATCTTGTTCAGTCATTTAATTCATCTAATTCACTATCTATTTCATTATCTTCTATTTCATTATCTGTTTCATTCTTTGAAATTTCATATATACTGTCCTCACTTTCTAATTCGTAATCTATATAATCTATCTGCATATATTCTGTATTTTCTATTTTTATTTCTTATATTTGTTTATTTTTTGAGGTTTTTAGATAATTTACAATCTCTAGCTAAATGTCCTAATTTTCCGCAATTATAACAAGTACATTCCTTTATAGATTTCTTTTTCCTATATGGTCTTTTATGTTTATAATTTTTTACATAATATCTTTTTCTTAGTTTCTTATGCTTATATTTTGATTTTTCGTACTTCTTATATTTCTTATGCCTTTTTCTTTTCTTATAATATCTTTCTTCGCATTCAAATTGAGGTGTTATTTTATCTTTGCAACATGCTAAATTTCTTATTAATGTTTTTTCCATTTTTATTTCTTTTCTATATTTTTCACATATATTTCTATACCATTGTTGTAAAAACTTTATTCTTGCTCTTAGAGTATCTACTATTTCTGCTTCATCCCAACTTTTTATTATTTTTGAACTAAATGTTTCAGATAATTTATTAAAATATAATTTTCTTATTTCTTTACTTTCTTCTGTATTATATGCTCCTTTATAATAATATTCTTTAAGTGCGCAAGTATATTCATCTATGTAGCACATATTACATATTGCTAATTTTAACATTAAATTCCTATTCGTATCTTTCTCTTCATGTTCTTCTTCTTCTGTTGTTGTCATGCTACTAAATTCGTCTTTTACAGCTGTTTCATATTTTTTTAATAATTCTATAGGTGTTAGTTTAGTTGTGGTTGTTGATGATGCTCCTTCTATGGGTTTGTCAATTCTTAATACTCTTTTACTATTTTCAGTTAGATTTAAAAACCATAATTTCACTGTTCCTATTAGTGTTCTTTCTATATATTTTGGTGCATCTATTACATTTATATTATTATCTAATAATTATTTTGTCATATATCCTATCCATAATTGTATTATTTTTTTTGTATCTATTACACAATCTAAGTCTAAAAAGTTATAATTTTTATTAACTATTTGTTTTGGTGTCCATTTGTCATATTCATTCTTTAGATTATATCTTTTAAACTTATTCTTATAATATGTAGGTTTTCTTATTTCTGATGTTCTAGGTATTATATTTTCATCTTCTTTTTTATCAAGAGTGTTTATTTCCGTATTTATATTTTTTAAGTTTTCTTCATTAATTACTTCTTGTTTTCCACTGATTCCTAAATTTTTTGTATTTGTTAAGATTTCTGTATATGTTTCACTATCTTCCGAATCATAATTATCTGTTTCTTCAACATCTATTGTATTAATTTCTAATTCCTTGATTTTTATTTCTTTATTGTCTATTTCTAATTTTTCTTTAAATTGATTTAACTCATTTAATAATTTTTGTTCTTTATTTTTTTCTTCTTTTTCTTTGTCTTTTTTCATACAGATCTTTTAGCATTTGTAGTTCTTTTTCTAATTCAGCAATCCTACTATTTTTAGTTTCTTCTATTTTTCGTATTTCTTCTATAGTTTGTTGTTTTATTTTTTCTATTTCCTTTTTTCTATCTATTTCTTCGTTTTCTTTTTCTATTCTCACCATAGCTGTCAATTTATCTTCTAATTTTAATTATTCTTTTTTTAAGCATTAAATATAAATGTTCACCTATTTTCTTATATCTTCTTCCTAGATTAGAAAATACTATTTTTATTTTTAATCCTTCGTGATTTTCATATATTTTTTCATCTATTATAAATTTTATTGTAAATAGTTCATGTTGATATATATATATTCTAAACTATCTATTTGTGATTCTAAATTTGATATTTCATCTTTTTGTGCATTTATTGAGTTTTTACTAACTCCGGCAAATATATTATAATGTAGTCTTTCTATTCTTATTTTTAATTCTTTACGTTTTTTAGAAATAATTTGTTTTAATTCTTTATATTTTTGTACTTTATTCATTTAAACCATATTTATAATATTTTGGTGGGTATCTAAATTTGATTTTATCATAATTAGGTGGTGTGTGTCTCATTCTTCTAGATTTTAAATGGATTATTAATTTTGCTTCAATACTAGATATTGAGGTAATTAGGTAGGCTAATCTTTGTGGGTTTTCTTTTGTTTTATTTAGACTTATATATTCTGAATAATTACTAATGAAAGATTCTTTAATTTTTCTAAAAACTTCTCTGTTTTTAAATGGTCTTCTTATAATTAATCAATATAAATTAATCTCAAGTAAATCTAATCTAAATTTAAACATATATGCTGGTATGTGTCTCATTCTTCTAGATTTTAAATAGATTATTAATTTTATTTCAATACTAGATATTAAGGTAATTAGGTAGGCTAATCTTTGTGGGTTTTTTTTTGTTTTATTTAGACTTATATATTATGAATAATTACTAATTAAATATTCTTTAATTTTTCTAAAAGCTTCTCTGTTTTTAAATGATCTTCTCATAAAAGCTCTGATGCCAATTGTAGGGGGTTGCGAATTAGGCGCGGTAATTTTCTTAGGAAATAAATAGTTATTAAGTAATAAGTATTTATTTTTAAGTAGATTATTAAGTGTATATTATTGGTTGGTTTAATTTTCATTTTTATCTTCTTGACTTAAGATGTTTTATTAATTCATATTCTAAATTGGATATTATCGTAATTAAATTATCTAATGTTTTAGGATCTTCATTAGTACTATATAATCTTTTGTATTCTAGGTATAAACTATATAAAAAATGATTAAAAAAATATTCTTTTTATTTACATACTTTAAATTATATTATTTTATAGAATGTCAAATTACTTGTATTTCTTTTAATATATTTTGGAAAAATTTCCTTCCTATCACATATTATTTCCTTTAAAAGGTTTTAAAAACTATCTCGTTATTCAATTACTTTTATTAATAATTATAAAAATTTGTGAACAAGACATAAATTAACCTCGTTCAGCATCTTAAATTCTTTGTAAACATTCACAGTAGCAGTTGTTTGCTAATAAATTATTTTTTCTCGCCAATAGTAACAAAGCATGTAAAAAAAGTAATTGAAATTATTTTGATACATGAAAGACATGTGTAAAACAAAAGGTTAAGACATGCATAGCGTGTCTATTTTAGAAAGGTCATCCACACAGGCCTATTTTGATCATTTTCTAAAATTACTTTTTATTAAGTTTAATCTTGCTGTTAATGAAGTATAATCACTTTTTACTTTGGATTTGAATATAAGTCACTCTTTGTTCAATGACTTAAGGGTCGTTTGGTAGAGTATATAAGAATAATGTAAAATATGGTGTGCTAGTAATGTTTGTATTAGTTATGCTTGTGTTAGCTATACTTGCATTAGTTATGCTTGTATTTTTCTTATGTAGTGTTTGGTTTAATGTATTAAAAATAACATGAATTAAATAATTTCTAAAAAAAAAAAATTTATAAAAATATCCTCCATATATATGTTGGAAAGGATTTTGAAAATTTTTTTGAGGTATAATAGTATTTTTAATTATGTTAATGCATGCATTGGATCCATTGCATTACTAATATCATGAATTTTGAGGTATTAGTAATACACGCTTCAATGGACAATAGTGTATAACTAACGCATGAATTAGTTATACATAGGATGAAAAAGTATACCAAATAAGGTATTAGTAATACACATTAAACTAATACATGCATTAAATTTTCAATACACTCTACCAAACGGCCCAGTGTTTTCAAAAAGTACAATGTGCCTTTTTAAAATTAGAAAAAGACATTAAATCCATCTCCAACTTATCATTAAAAGTCATTTACAAATTTAAACTATTATCAAATGTCACAATCTAATACACACATATAATATGTAAAAATAAATTTATTTTCAACCTAACACATAGACATCCAGTCACATGATGGATAGTGTTCTACACTCGCGTTAAATTGTGTCATATCACTGCCACGTATCAAATAATATGTCAATTTAAGAAAAAAAAAATTATGTCACCCCAATTGCTTCTTTTTCATTAAACACCACCAAAACCACTGTTAATCACCATCATTGCAGCCACATGTCATCATCGGAATCACAACACAATCACGCCATCACAAAAATTAAAAATGATCATCACAAATTCAACACTCATCGCTAAAATTTTTATCGAGATTACAATATCATCAATATCACCATCCAAAATTATAAAGATCCACCACAAATTTAACATCCACTGCAAAATTCAACATCAAAATATTGCAGCACCACCACTATCAAATCCTATATCGTAAACATCTCTGTCATTATTGACCTTTATCAAGTTGCATAAACGGTAAATGCTCTCTTTTCCTTTCATTCTTAATTAATTTATAAAATTTGTCACATACTATTCTACTGTCAAACTCAATTATTAATGGTGAAATTGACAGTGCCATTTATGATGAAACTGGGGTAATAAATTTATGATTTTTTATGGTAATAGTGGCATTAATAGAATTAGATGGTTCTTCTTCATTCATGTTTCTATTGATACGAAGAAATTAATAGTGTGATTCTTCTCCACTATGTTTTCGATAAACTCATAGTAAAAAAGAGGCGTGGGTGTGTAGAAGAAAAGGTGTGGGTGGGTGGGTGGACAGAAGGATTTTACTTTTATTTTGAGTCGAATGCTTTTTCCCAAAGGAGTAAGCAAAGTGGTGAACTATTAAAAAAGAAAGAATTAAACAATTAAAAAAAGACGTGAAAATAAATAAATAAATAAATAAATAAATAAAAGGAATAAATGGTACTCCCTCCGATTCACAATAAATGAATTATTGGATTTTAGCACACATATTAAGGAAAAAGTATTAAAGACATAAATTTAACACAACTTTTTATTTTTACTCAAAAGAAAGAAAAATCGACCTTGTCATACCTTTTCAAAAGTTAATTGATTGTCAAATCATAAGGGCAAATTTTAAAAAAAATTTTAATGATTCACTTATTCCAAAACGGAAGGAGTAGCAAACATACTTTTTTTTATTTATCTCTATTTTTATGTCACATCAATTTGTAAGGTGAAACTAAATTTATTTTTAATGAGTATAGGTATGTATTAGGTTGTTACAATAATTTAAGTGTGTCTTTGATTTTTTGGATATAGTTTAAGATGATTTTGATTTATTTTTTATTTTTAAAAGTTGCAGGTACATAAATATTTGACTGTCACATAGTTGTAATGTGTCTGGTTCGTTCTATCTACGTTTTCAATGTTTATAATTTGTCATTAATATATTTATCCTTTATTTTAATTCTATGTTTACTTTCATCTAAATTTCAATGAATTACGTTCTCCGTCTCACATTATTTGGTATATTTATCTTTTGAAGAAGAAATTAATAAGAGGTGCACATTGACTAATAACCCTATTATATTCACATAAAATTGTCATTACCTAATGGAGTTAATTACTTTTTCATTAAGTTTCTAATGGTAAAGTTAAAAAAAAAATCCAATTATCTCTTGATTCTTTAATTTGACACAATTTTTTAATAAATATGTAAATAATATAAGATGGAGGGAGTATTACATTTTCATTAATTTATTTTGTCCTTTGTTTTGATTTTATCACTTTTAATCGCAAATATTGTTCCTATCATGCTTTTATACTGTACCAAATAATGAGTCATTAGAAAAGAAAGATGGCAATTCTTAAAAAATAAAAAATTCAAAGAACTCTAAGAATGTTTTACATGTTTCTAAGTAGGCATTTGTCCATGATTTTTTTTTTAAAATTACTTTATTTAGAATTTTCAAAGTCGTAGTTGGAATTGAAGTTATGGTTGGCCATAAGATTTTGCAGTTAATATTTATAATTTCAATATACTTGTTAAAAAAATTAGAAAATATGATTTCAACATTGAATAAAATTTAAATGAGATTATTTTATGAAAATAAAAAAATTTAAGATTTTTTACAAAAATAAATTAAAAGTAAAAAAAGTAAATATAAAAGAAAGTAAAAACAAAGTTTTGGTTGTTTTTCAAATTTCAAATGCAACTTCAAGTTGTATTTGGAATTTTTTCGCCCAAACATTGTTTTTCAAATAAAGTGAAATAATGTTTTGAAAAAGTGAATAATATTCAAGGCCAAACGGGTCCTTAAAAATGATGATGCCATGAAAAAGATGATAGTGGACCTCACAAAGCATACTTATACATATTGAAGTGTTTATCTACATTTACAATATATTAAAAGTGTGAAGACCCTTAGAAAAGTGATTTAAATTTTTTGCGCTCCATTAAAAGATTTTGAAATAGATAAAATTATCTTTTACCTATTTTCTCTAATTATTAATTAGTTACTATAATATAAGAGTCCTTATACATCGTAAGAACAAAATATATGGTAAGTTTAAAATATTATGTAATTTGAGTTCTTTTCAAAGTCATATTAATTAATCGTACATGGTTATAATATCTCGACTCAATTTCACGAGTCATGATAGTACCAACTCTAACTTGCCAGTAGGTAAGTTAAACCATAGTCCAGAATGATTAGCAATGGGCTAGTTGGTAGAAAGTAAGGAAATTACTGAAATCTATTCAAGTAATTAAATTACAAGACATAAAATATGAGGATGATAACACAACTGAAGATAAATAAGGAAAAACAATAGAATATCCCACATCCTAGTAAGGTCGGTACAAGAGCCTCTAGCAAAAGAATAAGAGTACTATAAGTATTAAATGTAAAATTATCTCGAATAAAAATACTATCCAAAATTGAATAAGAAAAAAAGTCAGTTCCGACTCCGAATGCTCACCGTATCTCCAGACTCCAACCAACACTGGTACAGATGGCAACAACTAGTACTCATATCTACATAAAAAAAGAAAATGCAAAAGTATAGTATGAGTATCAAAACAACGGGTACTCAGTAGGCATCATCGGTCGACTGAGCTAAATCATAATATAAGTATTATAAGATGCGAGATAATAACTACAGTCAGGAAAAAGGGAAAACCTGAAACAGTACACCAAATGTTGAAAGTAAACAATCGAGTAAATAATATCAAAGAGAACATGACTAACTATAGTTTAACTTTCCCCTATAAACACAGCAGACGCAAGCAAGAATAAATAATCCAACCAGGCCTTAGCCTGGTGGGTGCAATCAAGAAGGAAATACTACCACTAACTCTTATAAGATATTTGAACCTCAAAATTATGACAATGGGTCCTCTCATACTATAAATACGAACTCGAATCGATTCCATGACCATCAAAAGTAATCCCTCAAGGTCAGACTCAAATCAGAATAGTACCTCACAAACCGGACTTAAATAGGAAATAATATCATAAAGACCAGTTTCAAATAAAAAATAATATCATCATAGATGTCGAACTCAGATCATACTTAATATCATAATTGTCGGACTTGAATCGGTCTTAAAATGAACCCTTGGTCCTAGCTTAGTCAAAGTCAAAAAATATCTAAATCCTTCTCAGGCTCAAGAATTTAAATAGGATGACGGAAGAAGGCCTCCTAAGGCTACAAGAAGCTAATTATTATTTACGCCTAAAGAGGGTCGAAAGAAGCCTCTTCTAACCTTGAAAATTCATTCAAAGGCAATTTCTACCCCAAATTAGATTAAGGTCCCAAAATATCGCTACAAGGCGTTGAGAAAGTCTAAATAATTTCTAAGGAATCTATTTAACGCAATGAATAGGTATCTAGGTCAATCTGTCTAAATACGGCTCACCAACCAGCTAAATAATTGTAGTTTCACTAAATATACTTTCAAGTCATAAGTTGTAATGACCCTTCAGGTCATTTTCCATATTTCTGCTTGTTTTTGACATTAGAGACTTTCACCCCAAGTCATTTATGAATTACTGGAGCTGACAGGTCAGTTACCAGATAATTCGTTTGATTTTTAGAGATAATTCCCTGCTTTAAAGTCCTCAATGGTTCCAAATGGCCACCGAAAAAAAATATTAGTACACCGATCTCGTATGTAAATTCTGACTGTGCTAGCAGCTCTAGAATGTTGATTTCAGTCTAGGTGCACCTTTGGTTCGGGTGCCGAGACATTCTAACTTATTTCGACCTATTGATTGAAAAGTTAATAAAAAGAAATATGAGTGTGGGACCCACATTTAATTAAAACAAAATAAAAAATCTGATTGCACCATTAAGAGCTTCGAATTTGGTATGTTTACAGAGTTTATTTGCGTATATGGGATTCCAGATGAATCCCGAGGGCTTGGCAAAAACTTAAAAGATTTTTCAAGTTTCAGCTGTCATATGGTGCAGCTGCTATCGCAAGCCAAGGGCCATGATCATAGTACATTTGGTAGGCAAAGTAGTGAAATCGCAGAAGGCATGAGTTATGATCTCAGCTTGCGTGTAAAACCCCTAAATTCTGCGATCGCAGGTCTGGGTCCGCGATAGCAAGACCCGAGTACCTGGTATGGGTATAAATAGACCCTTATGTGGTGAATTCAGCTATTTCTCACCCATTTCTTGGGAGCATTGTCGTGCCCCTTTTTTCTTTCAAAAATTGGGGTTCGACGTGACAACTCTTTTTGGGTTTGTTTAAGGAGAGTGTAAAGAATCGCCACCTAACATATTAAGGTACGTTAGGGCATCATTCTAGGCTACTATGAACTTATTTTGTTAGTTAGTCTTAGTTCACCAGAAATTCGGGTAAAGTTTCAAATTACCTTGGAAGGAAGGTATTAGACACCTTTTGAGGTCCACAAATATGGTTCCCGACTGAATTCATAATTTACGTGGGGATTCTATGTGATAAAATAAAGGTCACTTATTTATTAACTTAATATTACTAAGTGGTAGAAATAATAAGCAAGACACGTTATTTAACTATTTTTTAAATACTAACTATCTAAGTGATGATAAAATAATACAAGGAGCAATGTAAAACAGATGAGCGGGGAAATGAAAACGACACAATTTATAACAAAAATTTATTAAATTAAAGAACCTAACTACCCCAAATAAATAAAACATAAGGTAAAAAAAATGAATTAGGATGGTCAGACCAAGGAATTGTTTTGGTGTTATTCGGATCAGTACCCAACTTGTTAGTCATTATCCAGCCCATTAGCTAGCAGTCTGATTCAAGACAAGTGACAATGTCATATGTCGTACCATCAATATATGTTTGGGTATCATCATATCCGAATGTCTACCCACCCCCACCTAGGCTGGTTGTTAAACTAAAGATTTCTAAAATAAAATATAAAACTAATGCCTCTAAAATACCTATCGTCCAAGACATATTGAACTTTTCTATTTTAGATTTGTGGCCTAGACAAACAAAGCTAGAATTCCTAGTTGGACTCAAAGCGCGTCAAACAATAAACATTGGACAACAAGTAGCAAGTAATAATCTCAAATAAGCCTCTTGGTTAATTAAGAGTTGATTAAGGTGATTAACATGTCAAGGCAAACAATTATCTATTTTAAATAGTTCAAACCTATAGACATGATGTCTAACGTTGTCGACTGATTAATCTTTTTTAGGAAAATACTTATGAACAACAATTAGAATGTGAGCATCATTTTAAATAGCATAACTAAGCTACTGTGATGAAGATTTACATAATGAAAAATATACGTGAGTGTTGAAGGTAATGGGTTGACAGAAAAATATTCTTAAACATGCTTCTGGAATTCGAAGATCTAACTAATAGTAGTTTTTCCTTGTAAACGAAAATTATTCTATTCCGGAGTATTAATTACTCTAGGATAGAATAATTTTCATTTACAGTGAAAAACTACTTTTAGTTAGATCTTCGATAAAATATATATATTTATATATATATATATACGGTAAAATAAAGTAATGTTGAAAAAAATATTATTTGTCAAAAATTGATAAAATGTATATGAAATTAATGCTAAAGAATATTTTCATTGTTAGAAATTAACAAAATAAGCTCTGTAAAATTTACTTAACTGCTAAAAACTACTTTTGTTACCTAAAAATATTAAATCAGTCGACAATTTCTTTTGATATTGCTGAAAACTATTTAAAGGGTGAATTTTGTAAAAAGATGATTGTAAAATTGTCATTCAAATATTTGGAAAAGTTAAACTAGTTGATGCGCACGAGTCGAAATCTAACCAACATATTACGATCTAATTTGGACCTACTCGGAGTTGATTTTATTTTTATGACAAATTAATTGTTGATCCTAAAACATCCTTTCTAGGTTTTCACATAAATTTAGTAAGCCTAAGTTATTTTTGCCTACGTGATTCACGTAGCACATAGAGCACATAAATTCACGTCACCGAGAAGTTCTAAATTTATTATTACAAAAGCGTTCATACAATAGATTACAGACCAAATGATTACTAAAAACAAATAGGACTAAACTAATAAGACATCCCTTCCCCAAATTCCTGGACGACTCTTCAAACTCCAAACCCACTACTTTGATGGCGCCAGCAAATACAATCAAAATACCAAAGCACACAAAAGAGAGCTGGATACTAACACATGATCTAAAACAAAATATGAACACCGTAAGCAATCATCAAATAGTCATTTTGAATCATCTCCTATAGGCATGCTTTCTATGTTCTACTATCTCGTACATAAAGAAAAAATGCAACGATTAGAAACTAACCAGTTAGGCATAAAACAGTAACAATAAGACAACAGAGAAATTGAGTAATGACAAAACCAAATACGCCTTTGAAATCCAAAAGTTTCAAATCTTGAAAAGTAACTCCTCCTTATTTTTATTACTATTTATTATATATAGAGAGAAAGAATGTCTAAAAGTTGTAATCGTAGTTGAACAAGGGGTAAAAGCTGTCCGTTAACAGGAAGAGAAGGGGTTTATAAATTATATAATAAAGGGGTACTATGGCGTTAAAAGGAACAAATATAAACTTCAATTCCAAAAATTAAGGGATAGAAGAAATATATCAAGAATCAATTGGGGAGGGGGGTGAATCACTTTAATGCTATGACAACCTCCATTTACCATAATTAAGCCTATAAAATAAGGAAAACTGTTAATTAAAACAACCAAATCAAACTTACCATGAGGTGGAAACCAGTCTGTCTTTTTAATTAAAGAAAGAAAATTAACAAATGGAGAGCTAGAATAAAATACAAAGGAATACAAATCAAAGACTGCCGTAAATAATCAAGCATCAAGGTTGTCCAAAATTCACCACAAGGCAATTAAGACAGATATCTTGGCTATCTCCAAATTTACTATCAATTATCATACTAAACAAGCCTCTTGTCCTAATTTTAGGGAAATCGTTCGTAACAACCATTTTCACCGAATCCAATTTTACAAAAGATGAATCAATATAAAAAAAATCTATAAATCACGGAGTTGATTTTCGAAGGTCATTATAATCACATTATTTCACATAAATAAATCAAACCAAGCAAGTCTCTAAATGTACAATTAGGATTAGCCCCAATTTGAGTGAAATTAGGACTTTTATCATATGATAGTCTTAGCACATAAACAAACACAAATGATAAAAAATTGAGCAAAGAATTCAATCAAGCTTGATTAATTTTCAAATCTAAAATCTGTCAAATAAAGGGGTAAAAGAGAGAGAAGATAGTAAGAATTAAATACAAACATTCAATACTTGATCAAACCTGTGGATGGGTTCTTGAAAACCCATTACTTTTCAAAAAATGGGTCAGCTGCGGTGGGCATAGAGGTTGTTATTGTCTGGCGGTGGCGGCTGGAGACGGTTTTACTGCCTTAGGATCGCTGGCGGTGACCATCACCGAGAGAAGAGATAAACCAAGGTAATTTTCCAATCGTTGAAGGAGGCACTGGTGGAGGTTTAGTTAACGGCGGTGAACAAATTTAGATTTTTTGCTGGTGGAACTCCCGCCGGCTAGTGACGGCTAGTGGCTTGCTTATTCTTAGAGAGAAGAGAGAGAAAGAAGATGGAGTGGGGTAACGATTGTTTTGAGAGTAGTGAGGTTTAGAGTTTGATTATTGTTTTAAAAAAAGGGGTGGGGATTTGATCTCAGTCATTAGATCATTTTAATAAACGACTGAGATAAACTATGATGAAAATAAATTTTTTAAGAAAAAGCGTTGAAATTATAATTTAATTTATGGTGAAAATTGATATCAAATTTGACTAAAATTGACACTAATTAGGAATAAAATGACTAAAAACTAAACATATAAGGAAAATTTAATGAAAATGGTTGTTATTTTAATCATACTACTACTACTACTAATAATAATAATAATAATAAGAATAAATGCGTTTGTAAATTATGAGCGTGCATATTTGTGAAAAATAATTTATAAAATATCAAAATTAAGTGTCAACAGCTGCCCCTTCGTTGCTTGAGAATGATGAAAGAATTGTCGAGCAACAAAAGTTGATGTAGTAGTCAATTTTGTTCGAATGATAAGATGGTTCGTTGGAATTAACATGATAGGAGGTGGTTTAAAAATAGTATGGCTAAGACTTTGCTTTTAAGTCACCTACATATCTCTCGATGCAACGTTGGATCAGCTGTTGGGCTTCTCAATATAATGTTGAATTGGTTGACGGGCCTCTCGTGATAGAGTGATTCTTGTCATCTGTACTTTTTAATCTTACACTCAAATAAAAATTGTGAGTTTGAAAAAGAGGGAGGTTAATTTGTGCCTCTGCCTCAACTGAAGTGTCTTCTTCTTGAGTAGTCATTCGATGATGAGCCCCATTTAGGTTTTCACTTGGGTAGACAAAAATAAATGATTTTAAAAATCATGTTTGCAAATAGTTGTCTTTTGGAAGTGATAGGTAAAATCTATTAGAATAAAATATGAAATGTTGTTGAATCATTGATTATGACATGTTTTCAGATAATACAACATCTTATAAGTCCTTGTTCTCTTGTTAAGAAATTTTTAAGGATTACTCGGAAATTTCTGCCCAGTATAGAGTTGACTCATTGCAAAGATCGCAAAAGATTGTGTGTAAGAAATTTTGAGGTCAAAAATTCTGCTCTAGTTCATAATTATGCCAATACTACGCCTATATAAAATTTTTGAGGTCCTCTCAAAAATTCTGTCTCAGTTACAATGCTCATAGAGAGAGAATTTTACTATAATGCGACCGAACTCCACAGGAGCGCCTACGTATCCCTCTTAAACCGAAATCAGTTCAAATGTAGTTCCAATGTAATAGGGCATGAAATAAAGATTAAACATAATATCTCTTGACAACGTCTAAATTGATGGGCTTAGACCAAACTATACCTTCCATTTCTGCAAGTATGAGTGTTGTCCTATCAAGACTCGATGAACCACGAACGGGCTTTTGTTTCAAAATCAATTATCCAGCCATAAAGCATTTTGACTTATATTCCAAATCGTCAATTTTACTAGCAAATTCCCCAGAGCTCTCGTCTTCTTTCACTTTTGTATGATCTCGTTATGTGTCACAGACTCAGATTCAACAATTTAAAAGTGACTTTGTTGTAAGAAGAAATAGGAAATATCAATAATTTAAATGTCCCTTATTAATGATGCTAGAATGTCTCAAAACATAGTTTCAAGTAATTAAGAAAAACTAAAATTGCAAGCTTGCTCGAACACCGATCCTATTTATTTTAAAAATCATGAAAACATAAAAGTTTGTCTAGTCCACCTAAGTGCCCGGCGAGGTCTGAATATAGTAGTCTTCTATCCATTGTTTTCCCTAGGGGATCCTCTCTACTCATTGATGATGGTAATCCTTTTTCATGATCAGAATTGTCATTGTTCCAAGTCCATATGTTCATCAACATCGAGCATATTTAAGTGATGGTCTGGAAGAGTATTATTGGTAATATTTGGTTCTGGGTGCTTCAGATGAATGACTTTTGTGTCAATTAGCTGTTGAATCTTATTCTTCAAAGAAAAACATGCCTCAATGTGATGCCCTCTCATCCCAGAATAGTAGGCATAAGTCTGATTATATTGATATCACTGAGATTTAGTATCGACTTGCATGGCAGAAATGGGTGTGATGTGGCCTATTTCTTTGAGTCATTCATATAATTGAGCCAAGGGTTTGACTAAGGGTGTGTATTGCTTTATTTTGAAGTTGACTTTGGGTTTGGGAGTAGTAGGCTTGGGAGTAGGGATGTGGGCAGGTTGGGGTGTTTGGATATGAGTTAGTTGGGGTATTTGGAGTTGGATTGGTTAGGCATTGTATATGGGATAAGAAGGGTTTGAGAATTATGGGTGCATTTGTTAAGGAGTAGACATTTGGTATAGTGGAGCTTGGTATGGCATTTGTATTGGGTAAAGGGATATTGGGTATGGTGTTGGAGCTTGTAGGTAAGGTGGAGGGGATGGATCAAAGGTTTAATAGCTTGGAGCATTTTCCAAAGTCTGGGCGCCATCACAACCCCTACCTCTTTCTTCTTTTTGTTCTCCGCAGCTCCCCCAAATTAAGTGTCCAAGATGATGATGCTACCATTTTTGAGACAATCTTCAGACATTTCTCCTATCCTGATGATCTTGGAAAAACTCTTGTCCGCAACTGTCAACAACTTATTGAGGTATTGTGGCTCTTATGCATTAACGAAGTACTCTTTTATTTGATAATCTTCAACCGAAGGCCGAGCTCTTGCAGCCTCAGCCCTTCATCTCATAGCATACTCTTAGAAGGTCATATTTGGTTTCTTTATTAGTGCCTATATGTAAGACCAGCTGGGAGCATTGTCTGTGTTGTATTCGAATCTCTCGATGAAACTGGAGGCCATGTCAAGCCAGTCCGCCCACTTCTTCACGTCTTGTTTAATATACCACATGAGAGCCTCTCCCACGAGACTTCTAATAACTAAATTCATTCTAATCTTGTAATTCTTCCCTACTCCCACCATTTTATCACAGTACATCCACAAGTGAGCCTTAGGATCTCGGCCCCATTAAATAACTTAAACATAGAAGGCTTATACCACTTCGGCAGTTCCACATCAGGATGAATGCACAGATTCTCATAGATAAGACCTTTCATTCCCTTACTTCCCTCTAACTGTCTCAACTTTTCGACCACGACCTACATTGTATAGTCATTTTCTGAAGGCTTGAATGTGGATTGAGGACAGGTGGGTTGAAGGGTTTCAACATATATATGATTTATATTATGGCTACCAGATGTGTGATGGTGATATATGTTTGGATTCGGAGGCTTTTGTAGAGCGGGATAAGAGAAGTTCTTAGGATCTTGGGTTTGTTTAGTAGGAACATATGTAGGAGCTAGGATATCTTGGCTATTTGGGACAGGATTTGGAAGGCTTTTGAATGTTTGCAGGAGTCTGAAGTTGAGGAGATGGCATTGGATGGTTCGGAGTTTGGTACTTTGTTATGGCATAGTTGTCGGCTTGTAACTCAAAAGTATTTAAGTTAAGAGACAGCATGGCTAAATTGCTCACTTGCGCCAATTCCCCTTGTAATTCCAAAATCCTTTTCTCTATTTTTAACATCATTTTATTCTGCCAAGCAACACTATCTCCTTCGGAACTAGTACCATTTTTATCCATCATTTCCTTACCTTTGAGACTTGTAAGAAGAGGAGGAGGAGAAGGAGGAGCATTTTTGATCGGGTGTGGTAGGACAGGGTACACAAATCAACCTTTTTGGGGAGAGGGAAAACAATAACAAAACAAAATAAAAAACAACAAAATTTTTAAATTAGTACGTTAGTGACATAAAGAAGTAAATAAATAATACACAATAAGCATGTTGTTTCACGTTTTCTATTTTGGGAACCTCTTTCGAGCAAGAGGTAGGCCTAGCATTGTTTGAGAGATAATTATGCCACAAACTAATGTCATTTTCTCATAAATAAACCCCAAAATATTAAAATTTTTATTGAACTAAATTGTCTCACAAATTGAAAGAAAGAACATTACAAAAAAATCATAAAAAAACTAAGACAATCTTTACTCGATTTGTCAAACTCATGAGGTTGGACACCATTGAACCTACAAAACAAAGAGTTAACCTACCCTAACCCCTAAGGAGAAAATGACATCATTCAAGCATAATTATATCTCAAAATGTACATAAATAATGCGGCGTTCTTTTTCTGAATTTTGAAATCCCTTTGAACTTAGGGCAAGGCTTTCTAACATAACATCCTAGGCTTTTTGGTATTTATTCCTTAGCAAAGGGATAAACAATTAGGTTTTAGGAATTAGAGTGGTTTTTGACAAGGTCCTCTCAAGCAGACAACTTGAGAGTAGGAAAGCTCGTGGCTGTCGATGCACCGCTGATTGACTGATCCACAACGTATTTCCCGAAGGGTGTTTTAGGAAAGAACGTTCGTGCAACCACACAATGATTCGTAAAATAAAATAAAGGAGGTTCTAAGTGGAGAAAATTATGAGTGAAATGTCAGTTATATAAAGCAATAAGACATAGTACGTAGCAAGAAATACAATAACATATGTAACAATAAAAATAAATAAATGCATAAATAAGACAATGTATGGCCAAACAATAGGGGAAAAATAAAAGACATGGAAAGAAATAGAAAAACATATAAATGAAAAGAAAAAAGAACTACCATGTAAAAAACAAATCATGATGTAAAATAGACAATATTATAAAAATACACAAACATTAAAATAAAGTTCAGACAAATAAGAGAATTTCACATAAAACACAAACTCGTAATGGTTAGAACCTAAGATCCCCAGCAGAGTCGCCATTCTATAGTGCCCCATTTTTCTCGCGAAAAGAGAGATTCGACGTGACAACTCTTTTTGGGTTTCCTTATAGAAAGTGTGAAGAGTCGCCACCTAACGTATTAAGGTGCGTTAGGGCACCATTCTAGGATACTATGAAACTATTTTGTTATTTAGTCTTAGTTCACCAGAAATTCAGGTAAAGGTTCAAATTACCTTGAAAGAAAGGCGTTAGGTACCTTTCGAGGTCCACAAAGGTGGTTCCCGGCCGAATTTGTACTTTACGTGGGAATTCAATGTGATAAAATAAAGGTCACTTATTTATTAACTTAATATTACTAAATGGTAGAAATAATAAACAAGACACGTTCTTTAACTATTTTTTAAATGCTAATTATCTAACTGATGACAAAACAATACAAGAAGCAATGTAAAACAGATAAGCGAGGAGATAAAAACGACACAATTTATATCAAAAAATAAATAAATTAAAGAACCTAAACTACCCCAAATAAATAAAACATAAGGTAAAAAAATGAATTCGAAAGGCCAGACCAAGGAATTATTTTGGTGTTATTCGGATCAGTACCCAACTTGTTAGTCATTATCCGGCTCATTAGCCAATAGCCAGATTCAAGACAAGTGACAATGTCATACTTCGTACAATCAATATATGTTTGGGTATCATCATATCCGAATGTGTACCTATCCCCACCTAGGTTGGTTGTTAACCTAAAGACTTCTAAAAGAAAGGATAAAACTAGCACATCTAAAATGCCTATCGTCCCAACCTATCGTCCAATAGGCATTGGACTTTTCTATTTTGGATTTGTGGACTAGAAAATCAAAGCTAGATTTTCTAGTTGTACTCAAAGCACGTCAAACAATACACATTGGACAACAAGTAGCAAGTAATAATCTCAAATAGGCCTCTTTGTTAATTAAGAGTTGATTAAAGTTATTAACATTTCAAGGCAAACAGTTATCTATTTTAAATAGTTCAAACCTATAGGCATGATGTCTAACGTTGTCTAATGATTAATCATATTGAGGAAAAAACTCATGAACAACAATTAGAATGTGAGTATCATTTTAAACAGAATAACTGAGCTACTGTGATGAATATTTACATGATAAAAATTGTACGTGAGTGTTGAATGTTATGGGTTGACAGAAAAATATTCTTAAACATGCTGGAATTCGAAGATCTAACTGAAAGTAGTTTTTAACTTAAATGAAAATTATTCTACCCTGGAGGAATTAATGCTGAAAACATGTTTTATATATGTTTTGTGAAGTGAATACGAAATATATATATATATATATATATATATATTATATATATATACTGTAAAATAAAGAAATATTGAAAAAAAAGATTATTTGTTGAAAATTTATAAAATGTATATGAAATTAATGCTAAAGAACATTTTGCATTGTCAAAAATTAACAAAATAAGCTCTGTAAAATCTACTTAACTGCTAAAGACTACTTTTATTACCTAAAAATATTAAATCAGTCGACACATTCTTTTGATATTGCTGAAAATTATTTAAAGGTTGAATTTAAAAAAAACGATTGTAACATTCCAATATTTGAAAAAGTTAAACTAGTTGATGCGCACGAGTAAAAAACTAACCAATATGTTACGATCTAATTTGGACCTACTCGGAGTTGATTTTAATTTATGACAAATTAATTGTTGATCCTAAAACATGCTTTCTAGGTGTTCACATAAATTTAGTAAGCCTAAGTTACGTTTGGCTACGTTATTCATGTAGCACATAGAGCACATAAATCTTCGCCCCCCGGGAGACTCTTCAAACTCTAAACCCACTACTTTGATAGCGCCTGTAAATACAATCAAAATACCAAAGCACACAAAAGAGAGATGATTAATAACACATGATCTCAAACAAAATATGAACACCGTGAACAATCATTGAATAGTCATTTTGAATCATCTCCTATAGGAATGCTTTCTATGTTTTACTATATCACACATAAAGAAAAGAAATGCATCGATTAGAAACTAACCAGTTAGGCGTAAAGCAGTAACAATAAGGCAATAGAGCAATTGACTAATGATAAACCGAATGCGCCTTTGAAGTCCGAAAGTGTCAAAGTTTAAAAAGTAGACCCTACTTATTCTTATTATTATTTATTATATATAGAGAGAAAGAATGCCTAGAAGTTGTAATCGTAGTTGAACAAGGGGTAAAAGTTGTTCGTTAAAAGGAAGGGGGGTTTATATGGTAAAGGGGTACTGTGGCGTAAAAAGGAACAACGATATTTAAAAAATCAATTCCAAGAATTAAGGGGGAGAAGAAATATATCAAGAATCAATTAGGGAGTGGCAGAATCAATTTAATGCTATAACAACCTTCATTTACCATAACTAAGACTATAAAATAAGGAAAACTGCTAATTAAAACAACTAAATCAAACTTACCATGAGGTGGAAAAAGTATGTCTTTTTAATTAAAGAAAGAAGATCAATAAATGAAAATCTAGAATAAAATACCACGGATTACAAATCAAAGACTGCCGTGAATAATCAAGCATCAAGGTTGTCAAAAATTCACCATAAGACAATTAAGACAGAGATCTTGGCTATCTCTAAATTTAGTATCAATTATCATACTAAAGAAGCTGCTTGTCCTAATTTTAGGAAAATCATTCGTACTGACCATTATCACCGAATCTAATTTTATAAAAGATGTCTCGATACAAAAAAAATCTTTACATCACTGAATTGATTTTCGAAGGTCATTATAATCACATTATTGCACACAAATAAATCAGACCAAGCAAGTCTCTAATTGTATAATTAGGATTAGCCCCAATTTGAGAGAAATTAGGGTTTTTTATCATATGATAGTCTTAGAACATAAACAAACACAAATGACAAAAATCGAGCAAAGAATTCAATCAAGCTTGGTTAATTTTCAAATAAAATTTTTTTCAAAGAAAGGGGTAAAAGAGGGAGAAGATGGTAATTATTAAACACAAACACTCAACACTTGATCAAATCTATGGATGAGTTCTCAAGAATCCATCACTTTTGAAAAAAAAGGTCAGCAGCAATGGGCTTGGAGGCTGTTGTTGTCTGGTGGTGGTGACCAGAGATAGGTTCACTGCCTTGGGCTCGCCGGCGGTGCCCATCACTGAGAGAATAAAGAAACCAAGGGAATTTTTTGGCCATTGAAGGCGGTGTTGGTAGAGGTTTGGTTGACGATGGTGAACTGATTTGGAGTTTTTATTGGTAGAACTCCCACCGGCTAGTGACGGTTGTGGTGACTGGTGGCTTGCTTATTTTTAGAGATGAGGAAGAGAAGAGAGAGAAAGAAGATGGAGTGGAGTTGTGGCTGTTTTGAGAGTAGTGAGGTTTAGGGTTTGATTATTGTTTAAAAAAATAAAGGGATGGGGATTTTATCTCTGTCGTTAGATCATTTTGATCAACAACTGAGATAACCTATGATGAAAATAAAATTTTTAAGAAAAAGAGTTAAAATTTTAATTTAATGTATGGTCAAAATTGATGTCAAATTTGACTAAAATTGACACTAATTAGGAATAAAATCGCTAAAAACTAAATATGTAAGAAAAATTGAATGAAAGTGGTTGTTATTTTAATCATACTAATAATAATAACAACAAGAATAGTAATAATAATAATAATAAATGTGTTTGTAAATTATGAGTGTGCATATTTGTGAAAAATAATTTATAAGAAATCATATTAAATTATATAAATATAAGATTACTTAAAAAATTATGAATGTGACACGCCCGTATTTATTTAATGTCAAAATATTATGTAAAAAATATTAATATTTAAAATTAATAATTTTTTATAAATAGCAACCTAAGAGGAGCATTGAGATGTCAATATTTAGTGTCAACAAACATAAATCCTAAATAGTGAGATAGAGTGGGATTCAAGCTTGTTGGTGATTAGGAAGATTGATTAACACTTGTTTTCATAATTATCCTTCGGATTTGAAGTAAGAATTCACCCTTTTCTTGGTGAATTTTGTTGATTTATTGCTCAAAATCTTAAGGGATTTATTTTAGCCCCAATTTTGCTTGGTTTCCATGTATTTTTTAGGATAATGATTCCTTGAGCATGTAAGAATGTTGGGTTGATTTTGAAAATACAATTTTCATAAGTGGGACCTACTTAGAATTTTGATGTGATTTTTTATTCCAAAGCATAATGGTGCAATATGGGTATTATTATTCTCGTATTAATGAGTAGAATGTGTTTATGATAGCTTGGCATCTTGAGGAGGCTTCTCTGAAGGGAAAAATGATGGTTTAGCGGATCCTTGATCTTTCTTCGACGTCAATATTGAGGAACCGTGGAACTTTATGATTATTGTGATGATGACATTAGAAGTAATGTCCATAGACCAATGAATTAAATTGTCAATTATGCTATAATGTGATATTGATCATATAGCGAAACGTTATGAGTTATGCTATGTATAAGCTATCTATTATGCCAATGATAAACCTTTGACCATGCTATGGACAAGTTATTGCCTATGCTATTACTTATGATTATGATCACGTTAATCAATTATGCTAGTAATTATGCTAGAAAATATTATTATTGATGAATTTAGCAATCGTGCTATTAATTATGCTAGAAGTCATGCTTCCTGATCATATGAGAAGTTGTGCTATAATTATGCTAAAATTCATATACTTGACTATATTAGCACTTATGATATGAATATATTCGATTTGATTTTGGAAGATAATTATGTTGATTATATACCCAATTTAATTTTAGGAGATAATGATTATACCTGGTTTGATCCTGGAAGATGATTATGTTGATTATACCTAGTTCAATTTCGGAGGATGATGATTATTTTGATTATACCCGGTTCAATTTCATAGGATGATTATGATGATACATTGATACCTGGCAAGGCTGAAGGATGATTATGCCGATGTACCTATGTGTACATCTACCGATTTGAGTTTGGATATTTATTATGATATATATGTGTGTGTGTGTGCATATATATGTATGTATATATATATATTTATATATGCAGATACAAGTTAGGTATGATGTTGATATTAGGGATTCTGGTTATAGCCGAAGGTGATAAACAGTTATAAGGTGGTATAGTTGATGATTAGTGATAAAAAAGAATTAGTGATGGATATTATTCAAGTGAAAAATCATGACTAGTTGATAAATGAGGATTAGTTGACAAAGGATAAATAGTTATAATTAATTTTGTTTAAGTGATAAATGATGACTAGAGGTTATATGATGACTAGTAATCAAATGAATTAGTTAATAAGAGATGATTAGCTGATAAATGGTAACTAGTGAGTAACAATGATAAGGTTTTTAAATGATTGTAATATGATGGAATGAGGGTACATTATTAAATATTGCTAAATTATGGAATGATGGTTAAATAACGAGTTGGTTAGTTGTAACGATGGATGATTGCATTATTCTATTTTGAGTGTACTTTCTAAGCATATGGGGGTCTGTGATGAGTTATTTTTTTTTTGCATCAATTGGCATATGGGAGATAATTTTATAGTTTGTGATTACGTGTGTGATGCCTTGTGATGTGTTACTATTCCTATTTATTTACTTATATTGCACGGCGATGTTGGCATGTGTTGATGCCTTGTTTTATATTTTTATCCTGGTTAAATTATTTATTATGTACTGTGGTATTAGAGATGATTCAAGTTCTTTTTGTACCTTGACTTAGTTCTATTATCTTGTATTTTATCATATTTATATCATGGCTTAGCTCAGTCGGCCGATATGCCTACTGAGTACCCATTATTTTGGTACTCATACTACATTTCTATACCTTTTTGGAGCATATTTTAGTACTATCTGTTGTCGTATATCGTTGATAGTGTTGTGTTGATATTTTTGGAGATAGGGTGAGCTCTTGAAGTTAGAGTCACCTATTTCCTTCTATTTTTTGATATTCAGTCTTTAGTTATCAAGATAGATATTATGATTATTCTAAATATTTGAAGGTGTATTATTATTATTAGATGCTTTTGTACTGGTTCTACTAGGTCGTGGGATGGTATTTATGTAGTGACTACCTTTAAACTATTTCTTTTATCTTGCTTATTTATTATGTTAGATTGCCTATTAGGACTTTTTAGGGCATTTCCACCAAGTTAACCCATTGTGTTTAGCTTCGGGTTACAATTTGGATTACCTACTAGCGAGATAGAGTAGGTGCCATCATGACTTGTAAATCAGGTTATGAAAAATTAGTATCAGAGCCTAGGTTACACCGGTATTGTTGGTACAAGAGCAAATGTCTAGTAGAGTCCTACAGATCAAAATAATGATGTCCATTTCCTATCTTTGGGAGGTTATGAGATATTCTTAGAAATTCTGCACTTCTTTCACCCATATTATGCTAGAGTTTGAGTTATTTTATATAAAATTCCTTTCACTTTACTCTTTTACAGATGGCTAGGAAATGTGCTACCACTAGACGCGATAAGGGTCTCGAGACAGAGCCTAGGGATCCTACTCATGTTTATGAATGACCCGGTGGTAGTGGACAACCGCACTATGTGTCCCCGGCTAGGGGCCAAGATAGGCCGCCTTCCCTAGACCATATTTTCGCTTCTGAGCCACAGATTCTTTTGCCCCAGCCAGTGGTGGGCAAGGACCAACCCAAGTTCTAACATGGTTTATTTCTCTGTCAGTGCTCAAAGATACTTTGGTTCAACTTTTATGGATAGTTGGTAGTTCATCATTTGATGATGCATAGTCTATTTATTAGAGTGGTATTGAGGCTGGGCACAACCTGTAGTTGCAGCTACCAGAGTTGAGGTCCTTTTTGCACCAGTAGTTTTTCAGTCGATAGTTGATCCGCTAGTGGTTACCCAGCCTACTATGACTATTGAAGAGTATAAGATGTTGGGTAGATTCTTAAGATTCGATCTACCTATGTTTTCTAGTGCTCCGAGCGAGGATGCATATGAGTTTATGATTACTTGTGAGGATAGGATTCATAATTTGTGCCTTATTGAGACTCGTGGGGTGGATTAAAGCATATTTTAGTTAGATTTAGCCATTCAATATTGGTGGTAAGGTTATATGGATTCTAGACCAGTTGGGTCTTCTTCCTTGTCATGGACTCAGTTCTCTGAGATGTTCTTTGATAAGTACATGCCTCGCAGCCTTAGGGATTATTTGAGGGATCAATTCTCTATATTGGAGAAGGGCTCTATGACAGTTGTGGAGTGTGAGACTCATTTTTATGAGTTGGCTAAACATGTAAATTTTATTCTGGATACTAAGTATGAGAGAGTTTATGGCTTTATCAGAGGTTTAAGATTTTCCCTTCATACGTCTACTAAGATTTTAGTTACTGCATGTAGGTCTTTTGTTAAGGTCCTGGATCACGTACAGGTGATGGAGGAGATGGATCGTGAGGCCTAAGGGGGCAATAGTAAGAGGCCTAGATATCAGGACAGTTTTGGTGGGAGCCATAGTAGTTCCCTATTTAGAAGAGTAGTTCTCATGGTGGTTATTCTCCGCGTCCATCCTATCAACTTCAGAGTTAGCCCAATTGACCAGTTCAGACAACTCTTCAAATTATTGACGAAGGTCAGTCTAGTGCTAGTGATCGCTCTGGTCAGGTTGGTGGTCTATCTTTGAGGGTTTGTCTTTCGCCTATTCTTATTATGGTGGTTATTCTGGGTCAGCTTGATCTGTTGGTTTTGGTTCAGTTTAAAGGGTATGTTATAGCTGCGAGTCTTTTAACTATTTTGTGCGTGAGTGCCCTAGTCATGGGGAAATTTTTATTTTAACTCAGGGTGTTTTCCCTATTTGAGTAGTTCATCCCTCAGCTAAGAGTAGTTCTCATGGACACAAGGGTAGTTTCTAGGGTACTCGAGGAGGTTCACAGGCAGGTAGGATAGGGGGCCGGTTAGGAGCCCAGCCAGGTGGTGAGGTGGTCAGTTGTATGCAGTACCTACTAGACATAAGGCTGAGTCTTTGGATGTTATTGTTATAACTATGATTTTGGTATGCTGTCAGTCGACCTTTGCTTTATTTGATTGGAATCCACTTTTTTTTAATGTTTCTACTTATTATGCTCTATAGTTAGAGTTATCATAGGATCTATTATCAATGCCCTTGCATGTATCTACTCCTGCAGGTGATTCTTTAGTAGTGGATTAAGTGTTCAGATCCTGTGTTGGATTGTTAGTGATGTTGATACTCATACTGATCTTATTATTCTGGATATGGTGGATTTTGATGTGATTCTGGGCATGGACTAGTTATCCCACTATTATGCTATCATGGATTGTTTTGACAAGATAGTTACCTTAGCCATGCCTGGTGTACCCCTAGTCATGTAAAAGAGAGCGGTTAGCAGCAAACCAACAAGGATTATTTCTTATGTTTAAGCTAGAAGGCTTATTTCAAGGGGTTGCAAGTCTTAGCTTGCTTATATTTGTGATGCTAGTGTTGAAATTCCATCGTTTGACTCTGTTCCTGTAGTTTATAAGTTTCCTGATGTGTTCCCTATGGACCTGCCTAGTATTCCCCTATCTGCGAGATTGAGTTTGCTACTGACCTCGAGTATGGCACCCAACCTATTTCTATGGTACCTTACCATATGGATCCTGTCAATCTTAAAGAGCTAAATTCTTATCTTTAGGATCTTCTTGGTAAGGGTTTTATTAGATCGAGTGTGTCTCCTTGGCAAGCTCCTGTGTTGTTTGTGAAAAAGAAGGATGGCTCCATGTGTATGTGTATTGATTATAGACAACTTAATAAGGTTATAGTGAAGAACTATTTTTCTATGCCTCACATTGATGATTTGTTTGACCAACTTCAGGGAGAGGTAGTGTTTGCTATAATTGATTTGAGATATGGTTACTAAAAGTTGAGAATTTGGGCTAAGAATATCCTGAAGACAGCCTTTAGGACTCGTTCTGGTCATTATAAGTTCTTGGTAATATCATTTGGATTGAATAATGCTCCATCCACGTTCATAGATTTGATGAACTGAGTATTCGTTCCTTATTAAGATTCCTTAATGATTGTGTTCATCGATGACATCCTTGTGTATTCGAGGAGTAGAGAGGAGCATGCACAACATTTGAGGATCGTGCTCCAAAATTTGAGAGACCATATGCTTTTCACCAAGTTTTTAAAGTGTGAGTTTTAGCTTGAGTCAGTGACATTTCTTGGACATGTGGTATCTAAGGATGGTATTATAGTAGACCTAACTAAGATTGAGGCGATTCATGATTAGGATAGATCTACATCTCCAACTGAGGTTCATAGCTTCATTGGTTTGGCCGGTTATTCTAGGCAATTCGTCAAGGGTTTTGCTACTATTTCAGCGCCTATGACTAGATTGACTCAGAAGGAGGTTCCTTTCTGATGGGCCAAAAAGTATGAGTAGAGCTTTAGCAAGATCAATAATTTTCTTACTTCAACTCTTGTTTTAGCTCTTTTTGTTGAGGATGAGGGATTCACCATGTTTTGTGATGCTTTTGGTGTTGGTTTGGCATGTGTATTAATGCAGTAAGGTCGTGTCATTACTTAAGATTCTAGACAGCATAACGTACACGATCACAACTATTACACTCATGATTTGGAGTTGGCGACGGTATTTTTTGCACTTAAGATTTGGAGGCATTATCTCTATGGTGTGCATTGTGAGATTTTCATCAATCATCACAGTCTTTAGCATCTTATGGCCCAGAGAGAGCTAAATACTAGATAGTGTAGATGGATAGAGTTTCTTAATGATTATGATATTTTGATCTTATATCATTTGAACAAGGAAAATGTAGTAGTGGATGACTTGAGTTGGAAGGCAGTGTGTATGGGTAGCTTGGATTATATTTTAGTCTCCCAGAGGCCATTCTCATGGGACATTCAGTCATTTGCCAACTTGGTGGTTCGCCTTGTTATATCAGATCCTAGGAGTTTTTTGGCTAGTGTGGAGGTGAGGTCCTCGCTATTTGAGCAAATTTGAGATCGATAGTTTGATGATAGTAAACTTTGCGTTCTTTGTGACCAAGTGTTAAGTGGTGAGCTTGAGATGAACACCATAGAGTCTGAGGGTGTTTTGAGGTTTGATGGCAGCATTTGTGTTTAGAAGATTAATGACTTGATCCAGTTAGTTCTGCATGAGGCTTAGAACTTTAGATATTCCATTCATTCCGACACAACCAAGATATATAGAGATTTGAGACAACATTATTGGTGGAGTGGCATGAAGAGAGATGTGGTAGATTTTGTAACTTATTGCTTTTGTTGTCAACAGGTGAAGGCCGAGCATCAGTGACCAAGTGGATTTATTTAGAGATTGCCTATTTCCTAGTGGAAATGGAAGCGTATTGCCATGGATTTTGCTAGTGGATTGCCTCATACTTTTCGTGGTTCTGATAGTATTTATGTCATCATGGATCAATTCACCAAGTCAATACACTTTCTTCCTATTTAGATATCCTTCAGTTCCATGAGGTTAGCCCACATCTATGTGTGTGAGGTAGTCCATTTGCATGGTCTGCCTATTTCTATCATTTCAAGCAATGGTTCTATCTTCACTTTAAGATTTTGGAGAGTATTTCAGGAGGAGTTGGGTACTCGGGTAGATCTTAGTATAATCTTTCATCTGCAAATAGATGGTCAGTCGGAGTAGACTATTTAGGTTCTTGAGGACATGCTCCGAGCCTGTGTTATGGATTATAGAGGCCAGTGGGAGCATCGCTTATCCTTGGCAGAGTTTGCATATAATAACAGTTATCATTTAAGTATTGAGATGGGGCCTTTTGAGGCTTTGTATGGTAGGGGATGTTGTTCTCCAGTTGGATGGTTTGAGACTTTCGAGGTGATATTGGGTGAATTTATGCATTCTAGCGGTACTGTTCTAGACTATTTAGCCTTATTTTGAGGATGATTCATATGATTTATGTGTTGATAATGAGATAAATGTGAATATAAGTGTCCATGTATGTGTTTACAATGTTTAATGGTGTTCCCACACAAGTTTTGATTCAAATTAATCATTTAGAAGTCAACCGAGAAAACTAGAGTGACTAGCTTAAACTAGGTGTTTTTCTAGTCTATTGTGTTAGGTTCTAATGTGTTTTAATGAGTTACTAAGGTTGTTATTATGTATTTATATGTGAAACAACTTAGTTATAATGTTAAAGGGACAATTTGATAAAAAAAAGAGTCGAAACAATAAGTAAAAGCTTAATGTGAATTTAGCCTATGCTTAGCTCCTGTTTCTAGTTCATCGTTGAGGATGTTGTGTTGTTTTGAGCTTTAACTTGTTGTGTTTAATGTTATAGGATGCTTGGTTAATGGAATATGATGATGTATTAAGGATTTACAAGCTTCAAATCAAGTGGAAACAACTCAAAAAGGCTTGGAATGGATCACGAAAGTACAAAACATAGCTTGACGCCAATTTGGACACCTGAAAAGTATTAGGACAGTGTGGGCGCGTGGGAATGAGACTTGGAATGTGCGACCCACTAATATATTCAGAAGAAAACCCAAAACAGTGAACCAATGAGATTTAGACGCAACGCGATGCCCTCTAACATGTTAAACACTGGGTTCACAGACAACCAAAAACTGTTTCCTTGTTCAACAAGGCATGGGATATTTCTTCTACTATAAATAGGACCTTATACACGTTTTTATTTAATTTTGGACGTCTTTGGACAAGAGGAGGCTGCTCTACACATTATTTAGGTTTTATCATTCTTTAATTTAGTTTTTTTCATGGTTTGTATCATCAATCCAAGGGATTGGATGATGAATATTGTGCCTTTAGCATTTTCTTTAGTAGCCACATAAGTAGCCTAATCCCTTATTTGATAGAACATAATTTGATCCAAAAAACTCCCAAGTTCTTTAATTGAAAAAAAAATTAATTTAGTAAGGAGTTTGAGAAATTGAAGAAAAAAAGGTGAAATTGATGCCCCAAGGTAATAATTATTGGTCTTTGTAATTGATTTGTGGTAGATGGGTGTATGCTAGAAATATTGCCATGATTGTGAAAAAGAGAAAAATTGATTTATGTGGTAGTAAACTATGCGCCCACCAAGTGTTTGTGAAAATTCTTAAAAGAGATAGGGCAAAAATAAAAGGTATGGGTGGATGAAAAAGTATAATTTGGTTGTTAGAGATTGGTTTTAATTGTAAAAGGGGATGTATTAAAGTACTTAGAGAGGTTAGTCACTATTCTTGGCCAAAATAGTTCCTGCCCGTCCCTTAGCCTTTATTACAACCAGAAAAGACCTGTTTGATCCTAAGTTCATCATTCCAATATTAGTGGAACGCTACACTAAAGGCAAGCCTATGGTTCATTATGTGTAATTTGTGAATTCTTTGTGAGAGTGAGCGTAATTTGACTTTTGTACCCATTGTGATAAATTGCTTAACTGTGAGTGATTATGGGTAACTCTCTTGTTGTGAGGGGCGTATGTTTGATGAGTATAGGTGATTTTTATGATGTCTTATATTGAACAATATGCATGAGTTTGCCATGTATTTAGTAAATTCTTGAGGCTAGGATATTTTAAAGTAGAATTCTTGAACTTTCAATTGTGTATAACATGCTTGGAGTTGTAAACTTGCATTTCATGTAGTCATTGTAGTGCTAGGTTGAATGTCTTACATTTAGTAGAAGTGTGTAGTGTCTTCATATTATGGTGTTTATAGTTAAGAGTTGTTCGAGGATGAATAAGGCTTTAAGTATGGGGTGGTGATGTTAGGTGTATTTATGCATTCTAGCGCTACTATTCTAGCCTATTTAGCCTTGTTTTGAGGATGATTCATGTGATTAATATGTTTATAATGATATAAATGTGCATATAAGTTTCCATGTATGTGTTTATAATTTTTAATGGTGTTCCCACACAAGTTTTGATTCAAATTGATCATTTAGAAGCCAACCGAGAAAACTAGTGTGACTAGTATGAGCTAGGTGTTTGTCTAGTCTATTATGTTGGTTTCTAATGTGTTTTAATGAGTTACTAAGGTTGTTATTATGTAATTATATGTTAAACAACTTAGTTATAAAGTTAAAGGGTCAATTGGATCAAAAAAGATCCAAAACAATAAGTTAAAGCTCAATGTGAAAGTAGCCTATGCTTAGCTCGTGTTTCTAGTTCATCGTTGTGGATGTTATGTTGTTTTGAGCTTTAGATTGTTCTTTTTAATATTATAGGATGCTTGGTTAATGGAATATGATGATATATGAAGGATTTACAAGCTTCAAATCAAGTGGAAACAACTCAAAAAGGCTTGGAATGGATCACAGAAGTACAAAACACAACTTGACGACAATTTGGAATCCTGAAAAGTATTGGGAGAGTGTTAGCGCATGGGAAGAAGCTTGGGCGGGTGCAACCGACCAATGGATTCAGAAGGCACCCAAAACAGTGAACCAATGCTATTTAAATGCTAAGACACTCCCTACAATGCGTTAATCACTGGGTTCGCAGACGACCAGAAACTGTTTCCTTGTTCAACAAGGCATGGGATATTTCTTCTACTATAAATAGGACCTTATGCACGTTTTTATTTAGTTTTGGACGTCTTTGGACAAGAGGAGACTGCTCTACACATTATTTAGATTTTATCATTATTTAATTTAGTTTTTTTCATGGTTTGTATCATTTTTCTTTGTTTAATTTAAGTTTTATTAATAATCAACATTTGATGGACCAACACACTATACAATGAAAAAACAGCCCATTCCTATTCTTAATCGGCCCAACCCGCAATCTATTTATTAACAAATATAAAGTGTAGGGTTTCTAAAAAGGACTAGTTTCCTGATCCTAAAAGTATATCTGCCTCCTTCATCATTGATGCTTCCTTTCCCTACTTGAAGATTCAAGTTGTTACTGCTTTGAGAGCTTAATACTAAGCCTTTTTTACAGAAGCAAGTACTCCTTTTTTTTGCAGCTTTACTGTAACTCATACTAGCTGAACATCGATATTGCTTGTGTTGCAGTTTCATTCTCCAGAAATAAGATAAAGGATATATATTTGGTCAGTTAAGTTGGATCCTGTCTTCTAATTAAAGCTGTAATAGCCAAGTATGTTTCCCTCTTCTTGTCTTCCTTTGTTGTTTCCAGATCTACTTGACACATATTTTCTATGTCTTTCTTGTCCTCCATAGATGTAGAAAAGATGACGAAAAGGAGTTGCATGGCCCCATAATTGGTCATATCTCCTTCTTTCTCTCAAATGTATTTTGCTCCATCTAGCCTATCGATCATCTCTTGTTGCTGATATTCCTTTGTGCTGGTTGTAATAGCTTAGAATTCGTACCTTGACTGCTAACTGTTGTATGTAAATTAAATATAACTTTTTCAGTATAAGTTTTCTTCCCCTCTTAATCCCTTGACTTGTATGATTCTCAAGTATGGACTCTTTCATTTATCACTGTTTAGGATAGCTTTACCTCTGCTCTGTAACTGTTGGTAATTTGTAATGGTAAAAGCACTTGCATATATGGCCAAATTTGATAGATAATCAACCAATTTGTTCCCCTCCTTGTATATGTTCTGGTACTGTACTTGCTTATTTTTCATGAATTTGTGGATGTGTTTGACTATGAATGTTATATTCCATGGACAAAGCCAATCCCCTGTTAGTATCTTCTACATGAGTAAAGAATCTATCTAAAAAATAATCTTATTGTGCTGAGAATTTGTACCATGCTTAGCTGCATAGAAGATTGCATAAGCCTCTGCTTGCATACTTTTAGCATACTACTGTGGTTCTCCTTTAGCAAATAAGACATCTCCCTTCTCATCCCTCAAGCAAAATGCATATGAGCTTCCTTCATCTTCACCTCTAACTGCTCCATCTATGTTGTACTTCACCCATCCCTCCCCTGGTGCTTTCCATAAAACTTTAATAGCCTTAACTTTCATTTTTAACTTGCCCATCTCCTTAATTATATTTGGCCATTCATTTGGAAAATCCAACTCTGTCTTTCTGACCTTCAACAACATTCTCAGGTTTTTTGTAACATTGTATATTATCCTGAATCCTAAGTGTCCTTGTTTTTATGTTTCTTCCTATTCCTTTTCCTCCTCAATTACCATAGAATAATGCTAGGCATAGCAAGATAGTATGGTTGTTCCCTACCTTTTACTTTAACATTCCACCAACTTAATATTGTTCCTCTTAGGGTCAAATTCCGAATAGTAATACCTGCAAAATAAGAAAAGTAGGACCAGGTCCTGTTAGCATAAAAAGAATTCCCGAAGACATGTGTCATTTTCTCCACTGCTGGTTCCTCACAACACCAACACTTTAAAGGGCCTTGCAGTCCAAATCTCCTTGTTTTATCATCTATTGGAACTCTCCTTCTCCATAAATTCCACATGAAAAAACATATCTTGAAAGGCAAGCCTTTCACCCATGTCCTCTTGAATGTATTGTCAATACTTTCCCTATTCCTTAAATAATTCCAAGCTGATTTCACTGTAAACACACCTTTAGATTCAATACTCCATATTGGCCAGTCTTTCCCTTTTTCTGATGGTGGTATCACTTTCTTAAGAATATGATCTGCTATCTCCTCTGTGAATAATGTTCTAATCAACTGTTCATCCCAGTTTCCTTCTCTTACTATATCCTTTACTTGCTTATACTGTTCTAGCTCCTCTTGTTCTCCTTCCATTATAGAAAAAAGATCACCTTGCCCAGTCCAATTATCTAACCAAATATCAGAATTTCCTTGATTCAGCTTCCATATAATGAGATGTTCCACCAGATCCCTAGCAATAAGCATCTTCTTCCACACTTGAGATCCACCTTCACCAGTTTTCCACATGACTATCTTTGGATGCTCTTTTTTGCAATATTTATTAAACATGTAATCCTTGCATAATGACTCTGTGGTCCTGAAGGTCCACCAAAGCTTTTAAAATAAAGCCATAGAGATATCACCAATCCTTCTAAAACCCAAGCCACCTTCATCTTATGGTAAACATACTATTTGCCATTTTACCCAATGTCTTCCCTTTTATCCTATTTTACTACAAAAAAAATTGAGCTAGCATTTTTTGGATAGTATTCAAACATTCAAGGGAGGATTCATTACTGATAAGCAATGTGTAGGGATACTTTGAAAAACATGGTTTGTATCATTAATCCAAGGGATTAGATGATGAATATTTCTATTAAAGGCTAAAACTCCCTTTCCGGGGTTAAGGCCAAGATCATAATTATTTCATTTTGAATTAAGTTTGTTGATTTGCTTATCATTATTTGTTGCTTATTTATTCCTGTTTTAACTATTTTATGGATTAGATACCCTTAGAATACATCTATTGTTAACCTTGTGATCTCAGGAGAGGGAATAGAGAGATAGAACAAGGGAATAAGCAAAGTAGGGTTCTTGTTTCTTCATAAAATAAGAGACTTGAATTAGCATCTAGGACAGGGATATACTTAGATGCCTTACTTGATTCACACGTAGGAAGATAGCTTAAATAACCTTGGATCATTACATTCCTGCTCAACGATGTAGTTATTAAGGTTCAACTTAGGTAAAGAATTAGAGGTTGGGAAACCGTAATCATGCAATTAACCCTATGAATCGACAACCAAGATAAGCAAGTTAACAAATGAAGTTCAACGACATAGTATGATTGTTTGTAAGCCTTAACCCTGGGTTTCCATCCATTGATTGTCCTAAGTCATTATTTTTTTGCATTAGTTTATTTTCTTTTTAGTTTTCTAAAACTCTATCTGTTAACTTTTCTCAATTTGTTAGACTAGAATTAGATTGGCGGCGAATGCAAGTCCCTGAGAGATCTTTACTTGGGATTTCCTGAAGCCACTTTACTACTTGATAAGACCACGTACACTTGCGTGTGCACTTGGGAGCTATCAAGTTTTTGGCGCCATCGCCGGGGACTTGTAATTAGACAACTATCTTATTTTTAGTTTTTCTATATCGAGTTGTAAATCATTTTTGTTTTTTTAGTCTCTTTTTATTTTATTTCATTTCTCTTTTTATCACACTTCTTGATATGTCAGCTTGGGATAGATGATTTTTAAGTGATTAAGATTCTTGTTGTTTTTGTGGGGGATCATATCAAATGACTTATTGTCCAAATTTTGATGGAACTGCATGGATGGGACCTTCACAATATGATGCGGATGTTGTTCTATCTGTGGAGAAGACTGCAACTTAGTGCTTGGTTTGTGGTCAAAGTGGTCATACTACAGCTATGTGTGTTGTCAATCTCAATCCAGAATTGTTTGTTGGTTATGCTGAAAGGAAAAATTATATAAACTACTATAATCCAATGGGGATGAATCAGTCACAAATTCAATCATGGACTAACCAGCAGCAGTTTCAGTAGCAACAACTAAACATGCAGGCCACAACTCAAACGAGTAAAATGGAAGAGATGTTGAAATAAATTTTAGCGTCTCAAGTACAGTTCTTTGCAGACATGAAGCACTATCAGGAAACTGCAGAGCAATTGGATAATAAGCTGGAGGTAGATGTAGAGTTGACTTCCCAACCTATTCTAGATGAAGTTGCAGATAATTCGAGGAAGTCTGAGTACTCGAAAACTAAAATTGTTAAACAGGTTGAGGAGATACCACCGCCACCATGTCTATAGTGTCTAAGCAAAGAAAAATATGAGGAGGATATTAGCCAACTTGTAGAGCAGACACAAGAATCGTAGCAACTCGATTGTTATTTTTATTTTGAGACTGAAATTGAGAAGGCTAATAAAAGTGAGTGTGTAGTAGATAGTGAAAATTTTAAAGTAGGATTGGTTGGACCTTATTCGAAGAACTTTTCTGCATTATGTTTAGATGATGTCTTATCTGTGGAATCATTTAAAGTAGCGGAAGAGTGTGAATATGAGGAACAAGAATCCTACATTCTTGATTTTACACCGGATAAGCAACATAAAAATACACCTCACTTCAAGGCCGAGTGGTTTACCATGCACATTCCATTACTCGGTTTCTTAATTTTTTACCACCCCTATAAGAGCGGGGCAAAAAGATGGATGCTAAGTTGGGGGTAAAATTTATATCCTCAAGCTGGAGGAAAAAGTTGATTGGGCCGTGCCGCGACATTAAATTAGGCACTTCTTGGGAGGCAACCCAAGCTTAGGTATGTTTTCTTTTCAGTTTTTATTTCATATAGTTTTTGATTTTTGGTTGAGTCACAGGTTAGGGAGTCTGGGTACCATAAACTTGAGCTAAGGAGCATGGCATAGACTAAGTGTGGGGTCCCGTAGATCTCCTTTATGCAAAAAAATATTGCTAGCTAGGCCTAGAGGCCTCAGGGAGTATTTCTATCTCTTACTTTTAAATTCTCTTTGGGGACTAAGTAGATTTTTAAGTGTGAGGTGGGGAAATTCCCAAAATTTAGCTCAATTTAAAAATTTTTTGGTAAGAAATAAGTAAGATATTCTTGTAGGTGCTATTTTTGATTACATGATGCAAGTGAGTTTGTTTGGTAAAAGCATGTTGAATGATTGGATTGCTACTTTTAAGACCTCTAAGCTCATTTTTGTGACTCTTTTAGTTTTTGGATTAACTTTGAATGCATCCTATTATTTGGTTGGGAGTCTACGATGATCCTATTGAGTTGAGCATGTGCCATGTGCGTGTAAGGTTTTATGCATATTTCTTGTTGCATTTGATGTCTAAAACTTGCCCGGTGTGTGTGTAAAGAGAAATAGAGAATGTGGGTTTAGGAGATTATTTAGGCATTTCTTTGATAGCCTTGTTTTTACCTTTTCTTTGCCAACCCTTTGTGAATTATCCTAGTTAACCCCCATTGAGTCTTTAGCCTTTTCTTTAGTAGCCACATATGTAGCCTAATCCCTTCTTTGATAGAACATAATTTGATCCAAAAATCTCCTAAGTGCTTTAATTGAAAATAAAATTAATTTAATAAGGAGTTTGAGAAATTGAAGAAAAAAAGGTAAAATTGATGCCCTAAGGTAATAGTTATTGGTGTTTATAATTGATGCATGGTAGATGGGTGTATGTAAAAATATTTCCATGATTGTGAAAAAGAGAAAAATTGATTTATGTGGTAGTAAACTATGCGTCCACCAAGTGTTTATGAAAATGCTTAAAAGAGATGGGACCAAAATAAAAGATAAGGGTGGATGAAAAAGTGTAATTTGGTTGTTAGAGATTGGTTTTAATTGTAAAAAGGGACGTATTAAAGTACTTAGAGAGGTTAGTCACTATTCTTGGCAAAAATAGTTCCTACCCATCCCTTAGCCTTTATTACAACCAAAAAAAGACCTATTTGATCCTAAGTTCATCATTCCGATATTAGTGGAGCACTACACTAAGGGCAAGCCTATGGTTCATTATGTGTAATTTGTGAATTCTTTGTGAGAGTGAGCGTAATTTGACTTTTGTACCCATTGTGATAAATTGCTTAATTGTGAGTGATTATGGGTAACTCTCTTGTTGTGAGGGGCGCATGTTTGATGAGTATGAGTGATTTGTATGATGTCTTATATTGAACAATATGCATGAGTTTTCCATATATTGAGTCAATTCTTGGGGCTAGGATGTTTTGAAGTAGAATTCTTGAACTTTCAATTGTGTATAACATGCTTAGAGTTGTAAACTTGCATTTCATGTAGTCATTGTAGTGCTAGCTTGAATGTATTGCATTTAGCAGAAGTGTGTAGTCTCTTCATCTCATGGTATTTATCGTTAAGAGTTGTTCGAGGAAGAACAAGGCTTTAAGTGTGGGGGGGTGATGTTGGGTGTATTTATGCATTCTAGCACTACTGTTCTAGCCTATTTAGCCTTGTTTTGAGGATGATTCATGTGATTAATATGTTGATAATGAGATGAATATGCATATAAGTGTCCATGTATGTTTTTACAATGTTTAATGGTGTTCCCACACAAGTTTGATTCAAATTGATCATTTAGAAGTCAACCGAGAAAACTAGTATGACTAGCATGAGCTAGGTGTTTGTCTAGTCTTTTGTGTTGGGTTCTAATGTGTTTTAATGAGTTAATAAGGTTTTTATTATATACTTATATGTGAAAAAACTTAGATATAATGTTAAAGGGACAATTTGATTAAAAAAAAGAGCCAAAACAATAAGTTAAAGCTCAATGTGAATTTAGCCTATTCTTAGCTCGTGTTTCTAGTTCATTGTTGAGGATGTTGTGTTGTTTTGAGCTTTAAATTATTGTGTTTAATGTTATAGGATTCTTGGTTAATAGAATATGATGATATATAAAGGATTTAAAAGCTTCAAATCAAGTGGAAACAACTCAAAAAGGCTTGGAATGGATCACGGAAGCACAAAACACAGCTTGACGCCAATATGGACACCTAAAAAGTATTGGGAGAGTGTAGGAGCGTGGTAAGGATCCTGGGCACACGAGACCCACCAATGGATTTAGAAGGCACCCAAAACAGTGAAACAACGTGATTTAGACACTAAGAGGTTCCCTCCAATGCGCTAATCACTGGGTTCGCAGACGACCAGAAACTATTTCCTTGTTCAACAAGGCATGGGATATTTCTTCTACTATAAATAGGACCTTATGCACGTTTTTATTTACTTTTGGACGTCTTTGGAAAAGAGGAGGCTGCTATACACATTATTTAGATTTTATCATTCTTTAATTTAGTTTCTTTCACGGTTTGTATCATCAATCCAAGGGATTGGATGATGAATATTTCCATTAAAGGTTAAAATGCCCTTTCCAGGGTTAAGACCAAGATCATGATTATTTCGTTTTGAATTATATTTGTTGATTCGCTTATCATTACTTGTTGGTTGTTTATTCTTTTTTTTTTTTTTTAACTATTTTATGGATTATCTACCCTTAGAATACATCCATTGTCAACCTTGTGATCTCAGGAGAGGGAATAGGGAGATAGAACAAGGGAATAAGAAAAGTAGGGTTCTTGTTTCTTTATAAAATAAGAGACTTGAATTAGCATCTAGGACAGGGATGTACTTAGATGCCTTACTTGATTCACACGTAGGAATATAGCTTAAATAACCTAATTGGATCATTACATCTCCTCTCAACGATGTAGTTGTAAGGTTCAACTTAGGTAAAGAATTAGAGGTTGGGAAACCGTAATCATGCAATTAACCCTATGAATCAACAACCAAGATAAGCAAGTTAACAAATGAAGTTCAACAACATAGTATGATTGTTCGTAAACCTTAACCCTGGGATTCTATCCATTGATTGTCCTAAGTCATTATTTTTCCGTATTAGTTTTGTTTCTTTTTATTTTTCTAAAACTCTATTTATTAACTATTCTCAATTTGTTAGACTAGAATTAGATAGACGGCGAATGCAAGTCCCTGAGAGATCGATACTTGGGCTTTATTGAAGCCACTTTACTACTTAATAAGACCACGTACACTTATGTGTGCACTTAGGCGTTACCAAGAGGTTAGGCCCCGTGGTACTGATTTTCTTTAAAAGTCATTGGATAGAGTCAAGGCAATCAAGGACAGGTTGACAGTAGCTCAGAGTAGGTAGAAGGCCTATGCAGACTGTAGACTCCATGCCTTGAGGTTTGGAGTTGGTGATCGAGTGTTCCTCCACCTGTCACCCATGGAGGGTATGATAAGGTTTAGGAGGAAGAAAAATCTAAGACCTAGATATTTTAGACTATCATGTCCTGAACCAGGGCCTAGCTGTGACGGGCATCTCAAGTCCTACATGGATCGGAGACCGCCCCTATACCTAACCAAGAGGACACAACATCCCCAACGTCGGATGAATTCCAAACATATAACAAGATAGAACAAAATAAGATCAAATAATAAAATATAAGTCTATGGATAACCAGTAATTAACCAAAACAACCGACCAACATCACTCAATTCCACACTAATCCAACAAAGCCTTCAAACAAAAGAATCAAAATCGATCTTGGTCAGGACATCTCCCTGACTCTGACAATGACAATGAAAATGATAATATTAATGATAATGAAATCTCTCAATTCTAACCGATGATAAGAACTAATGAAATGTCTGAGCCTTTCAGATAATGGACGCTCACCACTTCACCATGACGAACAGACGAATCGAACTAATCTACTTAACTCTACACAGGAAAATTAGAAGTATCCCTAGTGTCTGGATCGCATGGGGATACAACATTCGGATAGAACACTAGCATGTAACTTAGGGATAAGGATAACATAATGCCAAGGTCAATAGTTCAAAATCATTCAAAATCGATGCACCTAATCAAATGCATACACATATATATATCATATGTTGGGGTAGGGAACGATGATTAATATGTACTTTAATACTTTAGCCTATATTGTGTAGCTCAACTATCATAACATAAAAAGTCACCAATGGGAAATATGGGTTCAGCTCTCCGCCAGATGGTATGGCCCCAATATGTGTGGCCGCATAAACCAAAGGGAATACATATGCACTATGAGGGACTCAAACCTCCCGACATATCAAGGTGACACGACACCAAATCATGTAATATAATATAGGGGACTTAAACCTCTTAATCATGTGATAATAATAAGGGGTACTTGAACCACCCGGTCATATAGACCCTCATATCGCAACCGTAATTTCTAATGTTGGTCCCTCGAGACCTTTACTTTCACAACTCAGCTACACATCCCTCATTAAAGCCCAATAAAAACAAGTATCACACATACCCATTCATCGAACCACATTACACATTAAGGCATACATTGTTGGTATCGTCATACCAACTACACTTTCAAGGTAACATCAACATGTCAAACCAATTATATTACTTGCGGGAATTCACAACCCCCTTAGTCCAATTATACATTAGCTTGGGGAGTTACACAACCACTTAAGGTTCAATTTAAAAACCATTATGCTTCATTGACTCATCACATTGTGCAATAGTTTAAGAGTAGTTAATAGGCATACTTTTCATATTCAAAACCACTTCCACAATATGGGATTGAGGTCATAACCACATCAAAAGTCAAAAGTTTGGGGCAATAACAATCCCCTTATTTATTCACAATGCTCATGCACCCCACACGTTCAAAATCATAATTAAAGTATAAACAATCATATGTAAACCATGGAAAAACATTGTTCAACAATAACCATTCAAAACCCTCAACCCATGTTCCAAAACCATCATCAATACCATATGAACAACTCTTCAAAACATATGCTTTTAACAAATTAGCAATTAGGGAAGAGTAACATGCCTAAAATATCCAAGTTTATGGAGTGAATTCCACCTTTGAGCCCTTAAATTAGGTACTTCTTGGAAACCCTAAGTATGGCTGCTTGAGAGATTTGAGAGAGATTTGGAAGTATTTTATACATTATGAATGAGAAATAACCCCTCTTAAGTGCTTTATGAACATGGAGTTTTAATTGGGTAAGGAGGAAATTGTCCAAAGTGCCCTCATTAAGAAAATTAGAATCTAGTCATCAGTGACTACCGGTCACTATACCACTCATAAGGTATCATTATGACTAGTCACTACTTGTCATAGACAAGACAGTTTCCAGGGCACTCACACACTGTTGACCTGATGACCCAACTGATACGAATCGTAATGGGACTATACGACTTGTAGGGTCCAATTATAGTCAACACCAAACTCATTAGGGTAAACATTGGACATCCTACGATTTGCTCCCAGCGACTCGTAACGAGTCCTTATGATTCTTAGTGAGTCACTCATACTCAAAGCAAAACTTAGTAACACACACTATTTAGGCTACGACTGGATCCCTAGACCCATCAAGACTCCCTACGACTCATAAAGATAAGTCGTAGTCAAGGTAGTGAAGATAAAATTTTAGAAATTTTCAAGGACCAAAAACCCAGGGTGTTACATAGAACTTTCGAGATTATTTACATAGTTGGTGAGGTGGCTTATGAGTTATATTTATGTCATGACCCGACCCCAGTCCTGGATGTGACGGGCATCTCAAGCCTACCATAGATCGGAGATCACCCCCTTAGCCTAACCTCAAGAGCACAATAATAATAATAATAATAATAATAATAATAATAATAATAATAATAATAATATGAAAGCCAATTAAACAGTGATAAGAAGATGAATAGATAACTCAAAAAAAGACTAAGAGTCAAATAACAACTAACCCACATCTATCCATGAAAGCCTCTAAAACTAGAATAATATCTATGTCAGGACATGCCCCCGGCTATGACTAATAAGAATCCAAAAGTACTAAGTCGGTAAAGAAAGAATAATAAAATGATAAGGCCTTCACAATAATAGAGGCTCACCACTTCACAACAACTTAATAGATGTGCTCAACCACCTAACGCTGTACAAGAGCAATAGAAAAGTTTTAGGCCCCTACATTATGAAATGATGTAGCATCCTAGGACAGTCAATGGGATAAACATTGGCATATAAAAAGTGATAAAATAACGTCATGCCCAAAATCAGTCAAAACCACATGCACACATTTATATATACATATATAGGATGTCGGGATAGGGTAAAAGGGTAACAAACATGAGAGCTTAAAATCATTAACCTAAAATGTGTAGCTCAATCCATCCTAAGGGAACACATGGGCTATATGGGTTCAGCTCTCCTTGGTAAAAGGGCCCCAGTATGTTTTAATTGCACGAACCGAGAAAAAACTGTGGGAAAACTAAAGCTATCATGAGCAATAGCCATCCAAAATATATATATATCTATATATAGTTATATCAAGTATGTATCAAGCACACAATCATATAGACCCTCAACGTTGACTAACGTGGTTTCCTTGTTTGTCCTCCTGGGATATACACCTTCATGATGAGCTACACAACCCATCTTTTAAGCCCAAATTAAAATAACTTTGCACATAATTCCAACCATTAACCCAGGAGTCAATTATTAAGGCATTTACCACTTAGTATCATCATACCAATATGCTTGCAAGGTAAATTAAACATTTCAAACCAATCCACATAACCACATTAACTCCCAAGCTTTTTTTAAAATCCAAACCATGGCCACCAAGGCTATATAGATCCATTTTTATTTGCATTTATCCATAAATTCAATGCATTGGGCTCAAAAACAAGTTAAACCATGCAATTATCCATAATTAAGATCAAATTTACAAGGTGGGTTGAGGTTAATGCCAATTACAAGTCAAAATTCATCCAATTTGGGGAACTTATTTCCCCATTTCCAACCATTTAAACAATGTTCCAATCCAGTCCCAAAAATAGCAATTCAAAGAATGAATAATAAATTCAAAACAAGGGATAAGAAATTCAATCAGTATCAACCAAAACCACTCAACCCAATTTCAAAACCCATAATTTAAATAACATAAAAATCCACCCAATCATGGCACAATGTAAAATTAATGTTTAGTAAAGAGAAATACACCTGAAACACATAAGAAATAGAAGTCAATTTAGATTTTGGAGCCTGGAGTAATGATTTCTTGTAAAACCCTTAAGCTTTCTTAGTTTAGGTGTTAGAGAAAAGAATAGGAGTGTTTGATCTTTTTAACTGAAGGATAAAAGGTCACATTTCTATTTATGAATCATGGAAAGGGTGAAAAGACCAAAATCCCCTCACCCCAAGTGAAAAAAAATAAATTTGGATAAAATTAGTCGATTAGTATGGCACGATGTTATCGTAAAGGGTAGCCTTCATGTCACACTAATATCGCAGAGGCTAACCTCCATAGTACGCCAATATCGCGGACCCTCATTGCCTCGAGGTCCCAAAATGACCCCGAACCCCTTTTAAAATATCTCGAACTTTCCCAAACAGCCCTTGGACATTCCTAAATCAGGTCAAAAATTGTCATTATGTATGTAGGAGGGTCAAAGATAAAATGATCGAAATTTTAAGGGATCTTACATTATTCCCTCCCCCTAGGATCATTCATCCTCAAATGATGAGTTAGGAAAATTTTAGCATGAGAATATCAAGAATATACTAGAATCAAATTACAAACTCTAATAGTGATAAAGGGAAAACGAAACTCAAACCTTCATCATTTTTATCCAACCCAAGGAACAAGAAAGGGTACTTTTCCTTCATATCTTCCTCAGCTTCCTATGTAGCCTCTTCTACCTTTTGTTTTTTCCAAAGGACCTCCACTGAAGTTGCATCCTTGGTCCTCAATCTACGAACTTGCCTATCTAATATTTCAATCAGGACTTTCTCATACAATAACTAATCCGTCAAACTAACATCCTTAATAGGCACTGTTAAGAAAGGAGAACCCATACACTTTTCAGCAAGGAAACGTGAAAAATAGGATGAATAGAGCCCAAACTCGCAGGAAAATCCAACTCATACACCACATTCCCAACTCTCCTTACAATCTAGTATGGACCAATATAACGGGGACTAAGCTTCCCTTTATACCCAAAACTCATGACTCCTTTCATAGGAGACACTTTCAAGAATACCTAATCTCTTACTTCAAACTCATTGGTCTTTACCTCAGATCTGCATAAGACTTTTGGTGACTTTAGGAAATCTTAGTCTTTCTCTAATCACATTTACCTTCTCTAAGGATTGGTGAACCAAGTCAGGTCCAAATAACCTAGTATCAGCAACCTCAAACCACCCAATAAGAGACATATACCTCCCATCATAAAGATCCTCAAAAGGAGCCATCTGAATACTAGAATAATAATTGTTGTTCTACGCAAATTCAATAAGAGACAAATGATCAACCTAGATGCCTTTAAAATCAATCACACATGCCATTAGCATATCCTCTAAAGTCTAAATAGTACACTCTACTTTTCCATCCATTTGAGAGTGGAAAATGGTGCTAAGGTTCACCTATGTACCCAAACCTTTTTAAAACAAATACCAAAAGTGAGATGAAAATTGCGTACCTTAGTCTTAAATAATGGACACTAGAGTACCATGCAACTTGACTATCTCCGGAATAAATAACTTTGCATAATCCACTCTTGAGTAGTTAGTCCTCATAGGTAAGAAGTGAGAGGACTTAGTCATCCTATCTACAATGACCAAATAGAATCATACTGATTCCAAGACCACGAAAGACCTGTAATGAAATCCATATTGATCATCTCTTACTTTCATATAGGAAACTCTATCTCATGACACATACCACCAGGTCTAAAAAGCTAACCTTAACTTACAGATAAACCATGCATTTGGCAACAAAATTTGTCATATTCCTCTTTATATTGATCCACTAGTAGATTTAATTCATGTCGTGATACATCTTAGTTGAACTTGAATGAACTGTATATCTAGACTCATAATCCTTAGTCAAAGTCCTTTCCCGTAGCCTATCAACATCACTAACACACAAACTACTTTGATTCCTCAAGATAAAATCTCCCCCAATCTTAAAAGACATAATCTTTTGCTGACCCACATCATCCTTAATCTATATAAGCATGGGAACCAATGCCTACTTCTCATTCACCTCAGCACCAAGAGATGATTTAACCACTTCTTGAATAATGTCTCCTCCATTCTCTGAGTCTACAAGAAGAAATCCCAAGTTAGCCAACCTGTAAATATCCTTCACTAATTCTTTTTTCTTCTCATCAACATGGGGTAAGCTCTCCATAAACAACCTGCTATGAGCATCAACAACAATATGAGATTTACCTAGATGCTAGTGAAGACTCATGTCGTAATCCTTAAGTAATTTAAGCTACCTCCTTTTTCTGAGATTCAACTCCTTTTACGTAAACACATAGTGCAGGATCTTATGATCTGAATAGATATCCACATATACACCATACAAATAATGGCGCTCATTTTTTAAAGCAAAAACCACAACCACTAACTCTAAAATGTGAGTCAAATAATTCCCTTCATGAACCTTAACTACCTAGAAGCATAGGCCACAACCTTACCATGATGCATTAAAACAAAACCTAGTCTCACATGAGACACATCATAAAATATAACAAAACTATTTGTACCCTAGGGCAGGGTTAAAACTGGTGCAAAATTCAACCTATCCTTCAACTTCTCAAAACTACCATCACAAATATCAAACTGTAATAACTTAACCTTATTTTGAGTAAACCTAGTCAGTAGAGCAGCAATAAAAGAGAAACACTCTACAACCCTTTTATAATACCCAGTCAAACCCAAGAAGCTCCTAATGTCAGTTGGAGTCGTGGGTCTAGGCCATTTTATAACCACCTCAACCTTTTTTAGGTCCGCCTTGGTCCTCTTACTAGAATAACATGCCTAAGAAAAGTTACAGCATTCAGCCAAAATTCACACTTAAGAACTTTGCATACAATTTCTGGTCTTAAGAGTCTGCAACATAATTCAGAGGTGATTGGCATGATCCTCTTCATTCTTAGAATACACCAATATGTCATCAATGATGACTATGAAAAACAAATCTAGAAACTGCTTGAACACCCAATTCATAAGATCCATGAAAGAAACCAGAGCATTAGTCAACCCAAAGGAAATAACCAAAAACTCATAGTGACCATAACGGATTCAGAATGTCAGATCTTCAGGGAGGCATGATCTGAAATGCAAGGAAACCAAGATTTAGAGAAGTTTCATAAAACTAGACTCAATAACAAGAAATAAAACACAACAAAGGGAAATATTCCTAAATATCTTGTAGCCTCCTTCTTATAGGTGTGGCATATTACACACCCATAAAAAGGACTATACTCAAAATGGATTTATGGACATACAAAGACCCTAAATTATGCTCTAATACCAAAATTGTCATGACCCAACCCTACACCTGGCCATGACTAGCATCTCAAGTTCACCATAGATCAGAGATCACCCTCTTATCCTAACCTCAAGAGCAAAATAATAATAATAATAATAATGTGGAAGCAAATTAAATATTGATAAGAAAATGAATACATAACTCAAAATAAGACTATGAGTCAAACAATAATCAATCCATATCTGTCCATAAAAGCCTCTAAAACAAGAACATCTAAGTTTGGACATGCCATCAACTATGACTAATAAGAATCCAAAAGTGCTGAGTCAATAAAGAAAGAATAATGAAATGATAAGTCCTTCTGAACGATAGAGGCTCACCACTTCACAGCAACTCAACTTACATTCTTAACCACCTAACGTTTTATAGGGACAACTAAAAAGTCTTTGAACCATACATCAAGAAATGATGTAGCATCCTAGGATGGTCAAAGGGAGAAGCAATGTCATGTAACTCAAGGAAAGTGATAAAATAATGTCATGTCCAACATCAGTCAAAACCACATGCACACATTCATATATACATATATAGGATGCCAGGATAGGGTAAAAGGGTTGAACATGAGTTTTTAAAATCATTAAATTGAATTGTATATCTAGATCCATCCTAAGGGCACCCATAGGCTATATGGGTTCAGTTCCCCCTACTGAAAGGTCCTTAGTGTCTTTTTAGTCGCATGAATTGAGAAAAAAAGTGGGAAAACTAAAGCCACCATAGGCAATGTCCTACCAAATATATATATATTTGTGTGTGTAGTGTGTATCAAGCATACGATCACATGGATGCCCAATGCCGACAAACATGGTTTTCAGTGTTTATCCCTCCAGGACTTAAACCTTTATGGTGAGCTACACAATCCCTATTTTAAGCCCAAATTAAAATCACTTTGTATATAATTCCAACCATTAACCTAGGATTTGATCATTAAGGCATTTACCACTTGGTATCCTCATACCAATATGCTTGTAAGCTAAATTAAACATGCCAAATCAATCCACATAACCACATTAACTCCTAAGTTTTATTTAAAATCCAAACCATTACCACCAAGTCTATACAGATCTATTTCATATCCATTTATCCATTAATGCAATGCATTGGGTTCAAAAACAAGTTAAACCATTCAATTTTTCATAATTAAAATCAAATTTACAATGTTGGTTGAGGTTAATGCCAATTCCAAGTTAAAATTCATCCAATTTGGAGAAACCCATGTCCCTCATTCCAACCATTTAAACAATGTACCAATTCAATACCAAAAACAACAATTTAAAGCATGAATAATCAATTAAAAATATGGGACAAGTAATTCAATTAGTAATAACCAAAATCCCTTAACCCAATTTCAAACCCATAATTTAGATCACATGAAATCCACTCAATTCATGTCAAAATATAAAAAAGTTTAGGGAAGAGAAACATGCTTGAAACACATAAGAAATTGAAGTCAATTCAGAGTTTGGAGCCCTGAGTAATGATTTCTTATAATTTAGAGTTTGGAGCCCATAGTAATGATTTCTTATAAAACCCTTAAGCTTTTTTGGTTTAGGTGTTAGAGAAAAGAATAGGAGTGTTTGATCTTTTAAATGAATGGGACAAGGTCACTTTTATATTTATAAGTCATAGAAAGGGTGAAAGGATGAAAAGACCCTCACCCCAAGTGAAAAAAATAAAATTGGATAAAATTAACCCATTAGTGTGGCATAACATTATAGTGGAGAGTAGCCTCTGTGCCATGCTAATATTGCAAACCTTCAGAGTCCTAAAATAACCTCAAACCCCTTTCAAAAAATTCTAAACTTTTCCCAAACACCCTTTTAACATCTGTAAACACAATTCAAGTAAAAAATTATCATTACGCATGTAGAAGGGTCAAAAATAAAATGATCAAAATTTTAATGGGTCTTATACTTTGCCTCTATTTTTGCTGTTATCTATCCAATTTTCCATGTTTCTATGTTACAACAATACATTCTTGATTTGTCTCATGTAATTAAATGGGACTCAGTCCAGTTGGATGAGTGTTTGATGTCAGGCGGTTGCGCACTAGATAAATTCCTATAGTTAAGGTTCAGTGGAGGCACCACCCAGAGTAGGAGGCCACTTAGGATATTGAGAGTGAGATGCAGACCCAGTATCCTCACTTGTTCAAGACTTTAAGTATATTATAATCCTTAACTTTCACAGATGAAAGTTCCATCAGTAGTGGCTATTGTAATGATCCTTTAGGTCATTTTGCTTTTTTCTCTTATTTTCACCATTAGAGACTTTCCATAACTGACCTAAATCATTTATGACTTTCTAGATCTGACGGTTCAGTTATCGGATAGTTCATTTGGTTTTTAGAGCTAATTCTGTATTTTAAAGTCATCCTGGTTTCAAATAGCCACCGGGTGAAAACTTCAGTAAAATAATATTGTATGTAAATTCTAACTACATCATCATCTTTGGAATATCGATTTTAAGCTAGGTGGACCTTTGGTTTGAGTCCTGAGCTATCCGAGCTCATTTCGACATATTAGTCAGAAAGCTAAGAAAATAAAATATGGGTGTGAGACCCACATTTGGTTAAAACGACCTTAGATGTAAAATCAAATTAATCTATTGATTCTAAAATATAAAATTTGGTATGGTTACATAGTTTATTACGTATATGAGATTTCGTATGAATCTCGAGGGCTTAGCGAAAACTTGAAAGATTTTCCAAGTTTCAGTTGTCATCTGATACAGCTGCTATCGCAAGCCAAGGTACGCGATTGCGGTACCCTTGGTAGGAAATGTAGTGTGATTACAGTGCATGATTTACAATCGTAACTCATATGTGCAATCACTAATTGCTGTGATTGCAAGTCTGGTTTCGCTATAGCAGGGCCCGAGTACTTGGTATGGGTATAAATAGACCTTTATATCACAAATTTAGATATTTCTCATCTATTTCTTGAGAGAATAAACCCTAAATAATAAGATATAGTGGGATTGGAGCTTGTGGTTGATTGTGAAGCTTGATTAACACTAGTTTTTGCGATTATCCATTGAATTTGAGGTAAGAATTCACTCTATTCTTGGTAAATTTTATTGATTTATTGCTCAAAACCCAAAATTCTTGAGGGCTTGATTTTAGCCCCAATTTAGCTCGATTTTGCACCCATTTTTTAGGGTAATGATTTCTTGGACATGTAAGAATGTTGGGCTGATTTTGGAAACACAATTTTCATAAGTAGGACCCACATGAGGTTTTGATATGATTTTTGGACTCAAAGCACAATGATGCAATATGGGTATTATTATTCTCATATTGATCGGTAGAATGTATTTATGATAGCTTGGTATCTTTAGGAGGCTTCTCAAAAGGAAAAACGATGGTTTAGCGGATCATTAAGCTTTTTTTAGTATCGAGGTAGGCTAGGTTTTATCCTTTGTTAGATTGAGCTACTTCATAGTATGTATATGATATTGTGTTAGATTTGAGATGGGTTTTAGATATTGGTTTGATGAAATACAAGACTTGGGTTAGTAGGACCGTTTAGGCCAATTTGAAATTATAGAGTTAAAATACTTAACTTATTTTTCTTGTGCCTTAGGTGAGTTGAACTTCACTTCTTATATTTAGCATGAGAATGCTCCAGATTACTCTACTTAGGTAGGAGTGACTTAGTCACTCATGCTTAGGATAAGATTGGCCTTAGTTTCTTACACTAATTAAGGTTGCCTTAGTTTCCATTTGACTTAGTTGTTGTGTTTGGGAAGAACCTCTACCTTAGAACTAATTATGACTTACTTAACATCTAAGAGTGGATTTAGTTATCTTAGCCTAGTCTAGGTTAGAACTTGCCTTAGAGCATATTTCAGAGATTTAGAAGTGGGATATTAGACCAACCTTAAGTCAAGAATGATGAATACTTCTCTTGAAACCCTTATACATTGTTAAATACCTAGAGAATTCCCCTTTGTGGCAATGTTGAGGAACCTTGGCACTTGATGGTTATGGTGATGATGACATTAGAAGTAATGTTCATGGACTAATGGATTATATTGTCAATTATGCTATGAACAAATATTGATCATATTGTGAGAAGTTATGGGTTATGCGATGAATAAGCTATCTATTATGACAATGATAAGCCTTTGACCATTCTATGGAAAAGTTATTGCCTATGCTATTACTTATGAATATGATCATTCTAATCAATTATACTAGTACTCATGCTAGAAAATATTCTTATTGATAATGTTAGCAATTGTGTTCTTAATTATGCTAGAAGTCATGCTTATTGATTATATGGGAAGTTGTGCTATAATTTATGCTAAAATTCATGATGCTTAACTATATTAGCACTTATGATGTGACTAAATCCGATTTGATTCTGAAAGTTGATTATGTTAATGATATACTCAGTTCAATTCTGAGAGATGATGTTGATATTGATTATACCCAGTTTAATTTCGGAAGATGATTATATTGATTATGCCCATTTCAATTTTGGATGATGATGATTATGTTGGTAATTTCCAGTTTAGTTTTGAAGGATGATTATGATGATACATTGATACCCGATAATGCCAGAGGATGATTATGCCAATGTACCTATGTGTATATCTACCTGTTTAAGTCCAACTATTTATTATAATATATATATATATATATATGTATGTATATATATAAGCATATATAAGTTGGGTATGATGTTGATAGTAGGGATGTCAGTTATAGCTCAAAGATGATAAACGATTATAAGGTGGTCCAATTGATGATAAGTGATAAATAAGGATTGGTGGTGGATATTGTTTAAGTGTCTAATCATGACTAGTTCATAAATGAGGATTAATTGGTAAAGAATGAATAGTGCTAATTAATGTTGATTAAGTGATAAATGATGACTAGAGGTTATATTATGACTAGTAATCAAATGAATTAGTTAATAAGAGATGGTTAGCTAATAAATGGTGACTAGTGAGTAAAGATGATAAGGTTGTTAAATTATAATAATATTATAGAATGTGGGTACATTGTCGAATATTGGTAAATTGTTGAATGATAGTTATAACGAGTTGGTTAGTTGTAACGATGGATGATTGCATTATTCTATCTTGAGTGTACTCTCTAGGCATATAGGGGTTTGTGATGAGTTATTTACTTTTCCACACTTATTGGCATATGGGAGCCAATTTTGTAGTTTGTAATTTCTTGTGTGATACGTTATTATTTTAATTTATTTACTTATATTGCACGACGATGTTGGAATGTATTGATGCCTTGTAATATATTGTTATTCTGGTTAAATTACTTATTATGTACAATAGTATTAGAGATTATCCAGGTTCATTTATGTACCTTGACTTAGTTATGTTATCTTGTATTTTATCATACTTATATCATGGCTTAGCTCAGTTAGTCGATGATGTCTACTGAGTACCCATTGCTTTGGTACTTACACTATACTTCTGTTCTTTTGGGTACAGATCTGAGTACTAGCTGTAGATGTTAATCGTTGATTGTGTTGTGTTGATATTTTTGGAGATAGGGTGAGATTTTGGAGTTGGAATCACCTATTTTCTTCTATATATTGATATTCAGTCTTTAGTTATCGAGACAAATGTTATGACTATTCTAAACATTTGAAGTTGTATTATTACTATTAGATGCTCTTGTATTGGCTCTACCAGGTCTTGGGATGGTATATATATAGTGACTACATTTAAACTATTTCTTTTGTCTTGCTTATTTATTGTTTTGGATTGCCCATTAGGCGCTTTTTAGGCATTTCCACCAAGTTAACTCATTGTGTTTAGCTCCGAGTTATGGTTTGGCTTACCTACTGGCGGGATAGAGTAGGGACCATCATGGTTCGTAAATTGAGTCGTGACATAAGTTTTCAACCCAAGACTAGCCTAATATTATACCAATACCATAATTAATCTCAATCTAAGAGGAGAGTAAGCCTAGACTACCTGAAAGCCAAAGAATACCCGATAAAGTCCACTAAAGTAGAGATTTTCTCTTCTGAGAATTCTCCGCGATATGCTTCACTATCAAAATAATAACCTACATAGTAATATGAGAATAATGATACCCATATTTTATTTTAATGCTTTAGGTCTAAAATCGAGTTAAAATCACATTTGAGGCCTACTTACGGAATCACAATTTTGAAATCGTCAATGCATCCCTCTATACTCAAGGGTCATTTATCCTTAATAATTGGTAAATTTGGAGCTCAAATGATAACAAAATTATCCCATCAAGAAACTAGAAATTTAGGATTAAATCAAGAATTAGACGAAAGCTTACAAGGATTACGACAAGAAAATAACTTTTCCAAGATCACAAACACCCTATGATCACCCAAGGATAAATCACCTAATCTTTTAAGCCCTGTAGATTTTAACTTCTCTTGGGACTTGGAGGGCTGAAATAATGATCTTGCAGTTACCGCTTCAGCAGCCTATGGTCACTTAAGCGACCCTTGCCCTTGGGCGACCTTCTCTTTAGCGAACAATACGTCGCTTAAGCGATGTGCGCTAAAGCGACAAGGCGTAGACCAACTTTGGCTGCTAAAGCAATCCTTTGAATGCAAAAGCGACCATCACTTAAGTGACCAAGGTCCACATAAGCGGTTACACCTACTGAGTCCATGCACTAGCTGAAACTTAGTTTTTGCCAAGTTTCCATCAACCCCTCAAAATTAGTTCAAAATCTCGTGAATGCAAATAAACTATGCTACCTTATCAAATTTGACATTCTGAACTCAACGATGCCATCGAAATTTCTATACAAAGTAGTTTTGATAGGACTCCCACACCCAAGGGCCACTTTTCCCAAACTCAGAAATAAGTCTGGAAGCCTTGGGATCTGAACCAAAGGTCCCCCTAGCCTAAAATCAACAATCTAGAGTCAAGTGAACTGTCAGAACTGACATATGAGGTCGTTAACCTGAAGTTAACGTCTGATAGACAATCTTTATTAGTGAAGACTCCAAAATAGGGAATTGACTCTAAAACTAAACAAACTGTCTTGTAACCGAACTGTCAACTCCAACAATCCACTAATGACTTAGGAAAACTATAGGAAAGCTCTAAACGGCGAAAAAGTGTCAAAATGCAGAAAATGACCTAGAGGGTCATTACATATAAACTTTTGATTTCGGAATTTAAGAACTTTCTAATCAAGGAAGGTTTTAAATAGGACTTTTTTTTCTAATAAATATTAATTATCACATTCTTTTTCCAAGTTTTTGTGTTTTTGCTTTTTTTGTTAGGATTTGCTCTAATTTTCTACCATAATTAAAGTCTTTTTATGGAAAATATTTGTTTTTTTTAAATATTACTTCCATATTTGATTAATCCTTTCATGGTGGAAAAAATTCGGACCTCAATAAATTAAGGATCCTTTCTTCCTATAAATAATACAATAGCATTCATAAGTAAAGAGTTTTGTTTCAGAGAGATTATTTTCTCAAGGTTTTGTGTTTGTAATATTAATTTTCCAATATGTAGGTCACTTAACTAAAACATATTAAATATTATGTTGTTTTTATTACAATTTTCCTTGTAATCGTATTTCGTGAATGTTTGTAATGTAAACGCAGCATAACGTCATGTTATTTGAATTTCAACTTCAATAATTTTCTAGGTTTACGAGTAGATTTTTTATTATAGAAATTTATGTGTTAGAGATGTAATTTTTGTTAATGGATCTTCAATTTTGTGATTTTCAAATTTATTTTTTTTGAATAAAAATATTTATATTTATTTGTTCTCGGTTAATAGAACGGTTGCAATTTTTTTTATGTGAGTGTGGGCATGTATTGAATTATAACTTATGTTAATATCTCATGGAAAGGATCATGAGGCCAATTAAGGGTCAAATTTATCCCTCTACTTTGAAAAATTAGTTAAATATAGCCTTCATCATATTTTGGAGTTAAATTTATCATTGTTGTCATACTTTGGGGCCAAATTTACTCCTCTACTTTGAAAAATTAGGTAAATATACTCTTTATCATCTTTTGGGTCAAATTTATCCTTGATGTCATACTTTGGTGTCAAACTTACTCTCATTATTAAGAAACTTTTCACATGTACCTTTTCTTTTATAGAAAAGTCCAAATCAATGTTAAATGCCTTATTTTAAAAAAATAAAAATACTCTAATTAACTCGCCCGACCTGACTCAAGCCATAATAAAAAAAACAAATAAATATATCCTCTCAGTTATATTGATCAAAATTTTCGTACAAGATTAGGTCACAAAATATTTATCAGTGCATAGCTCATGAAAATTGAATCTGCATCAGTACAAACACAAACAAACATAACCCTCTACATTCTCTTTATTATGAGTCAATTATGACATCTCTTCATTCTTATGTCTTTATATATAATTTTTTATCTTGTCATTTGCTCAGAAAACTTATTCACAGATTCTAGAATCTTGATCACATAGAATTGCATACCAAGATTTTGAAATTTGAACATAACTGGAACAGGAACATCGTTAGTAATAAACATTTTCTCTGGTTCCTTATTTCTACATTATCCCATTCCATTTTACTTTATGTTCATTTGTAAGAACCTACCAGTGTTACTCGTTGAAAGAGAAGTACATTTGTTCATTGAAAAATTCGACCAACAAAACTGAGGAAGGAGTATATTTATTTGTGTATTTTTTGTAGGTCGAATCGAGCCGCCTAGATTAGGGTGTGTTTTATTTTAAAGAATGAGTCATTTAGCGTTGATTTGGACTTTTTTTTTAAAGAAAGAATACATGTGAAAAGTTTCTTAACAATAAGAGTAAATTTGGCCCAAAATTTGACATCAGGGGTAAATTTAACTCCAAAGTTGCTACTCAATTAATCATATTCATCATTTATATGAATTTGTAACTATGCTAAAGCACACATTGAAAAACTAATTTAAATAATAAAAAAGATCTAAATAAAAAATTAATTGATTATATTCTCCTAGTTTTTAACTAATATGAAAGAAACTGTGGTTATATAATGCATTAAATTAAGTGTATGTTTGGAAATTTCTTAGGTTCAGGGATGAGAGATTGGGTTAAAATTAATCTAACAAACAAAACAAGTTTTAACTTCTACAACTTTCAGAACCTAAAAAAATAATTGTTCTAAAATATTTTTGAGAAAAATACATCTAAAAGTACTTTTTAAAACTTATTCAAATATTAATAGTTAGTAAATACTAATAGTTGCTCCAAAGTGATTTTTAAATTTATTAGTCAAACACAACTGCTTCTTGCCAAAAGATAGACATCAAAGTAATTTTATAAAATTGAACTCATTAAAGCAAAGTACCTGCGCAAAGCGCGTATACTAAACCTAGTTTTATGTAAAAATGTTATTAAACTTATTGCAAATTATATTTTGCCTGGTGAATCTATATCTATATCTATAATATATTAAAAGTCTGAAGATCCTTAGAAAAGTGATTCAAACTTTTTTCCTTTTATTAAAAGAATCCGCAATAGACAAAACATTCTTTTCACCTTTTTCTTAATTTATTATAAAACATAAAAATATTTAAATATTGATAATTGATTTTAGGACTCCTTTTCCTCTTTTAATTCTAATAATAAAATAAATCACATAAAAAAGGAATAAAAGAAAGAAAACATGGAAAGTAAAAAGAAGAGGGAAATTCACGTTAAAAAAAAAATTAAAAAATGGAAAATACTAAACGAAAACTCACGCTTATAGTTTTTTTTTTTTTTAAAAGAAAAGAAGTCTACTTTGTTTTATATAAAAGGAATCAAAAGTCTACATAGTTGGAACCATGAACGTGTAAAAAAATAATCTAAAACTCCTATTTGTATGATTTTTAGTTTATTTGGAATCCATAAATAATTTATGGAAAAAAAGTATGTATTTACCATATTTAGAAATTTTAGACCTCTATAAATTAAGTATCCTTCCTTTCTACAACAATACAATGGTATCTACAATGAACATATGGAGAAAAAATTATTTATATTTGATCTTAGATTAGTTGTTCTTTATTGTTTGATTTGAAATTCTTTTACGTCATGAAATATATTTTTGTAATATTTGATTTACTTTGTAGGTGCATTGATTTTTGTAGGTATCTTGAAGATGGATGATGAAAAAAAAATATCAATGAATTTCTTTGCAATAAAGTTTTTTGGCAATGGACGAAGCAACACATAACTTTTATTTAAACTTACATATTGTTGCATGAGTTTATTATTCAGTTTTAATAAATATACATATAATGATTTTGTGTACAAGGTGATTAAGATTACATATGTTTCACGAGTTTTTTTCTGATATTGTGGTTCAGGTTAAGATTCAAATAGACAAGAAGTAGTAGTGAAAAGATTATAGCAAATTTAGGTCAAGATGATGTAGAATCCGATTCTTAAATGGGCTCTACGATCAGTTGAAATTTTTTTGAGCAAGCATTTCCCGATTTGGTATGACTATGGGTGATTGATGCGGCTGGAATGATTCTCTTACATAAATTTTGTTGTTCATCCTTTGACGTCCAGACTAAAAACGCGGTAGCATTTCGCCTGCTTAATGTGCGTTTTGATATCATCATCAGAGCACATATGAATTGCTCCATATGTCACATTGAATTTTTTTCTAAAAAATTTTTTTTGGTTGTTTTATAGACTTTGTAGTTTTTCTTAATTTAGTTGAAGTTGGTTTAATGCTTTTATAGGGTTTTATATTTGTATGAATATATTAATTCTCTATTTAAGTGTTTTTCATTTTTAATAAAATCAACAAAATTGTTTATTAATCAAGACACTTCTTTTACAATATCGAAGCGATTTTATATAATTGAATTCATTAAAATGAGATACACGCGCAAGGTGTGTTCCCTAAACTAGTCTATTATAGACATGTAAATAATAATCTTGTTGTTCAATTTTTATTGAATTATAATATTATCCTTACATTATTAAATATCGGTGTTATTTATAATTTGTTGTTTTAAATTTTATCGGTCGAATAAATGAAAGGTTTTTTTTCTTCCCTAATTTTATGTCGCACGTCCTGAGAAACATAAATAATTAACTAAGATTTCACTTAAGATGAGATAAATTTTTAAATTAAATAATAAACACAATTAACTTATATTATTGGCATATACTTTTAAAAGGTGCAAAAATGTAAATTATAGACATTTCATTTCAATAAAAAATAAATGAATTTGAGAATCAGTTAATTAATCTAATTTTATGTGTGTGCAGTTTTAAGATAAAATTTATCTAATAAATAACTATATTAAAACACGAAGTATAAAACATTATTTTCTGAAAATGCTTGAAAAAGACGTCGTTAAAGAAATACGATTTGATGTTAAAACTATTTATGATAAGCACAATTCGGATCATCTGATATGATAATATCAACAGATTTCAGCAAAATCGAAACTTTAGAAGATCTTTAGTATATGTATTTGTTTGATTTTTTTTAAAAGCCTAATATATAAACTATGAAAATATTATTCTTTTACTTTCAGATTATTTTGTACTTTAATATTTTAAAAGTTCTTAGAAAATGTGAAACTGATGTTACAAAAATAAAAAAGTCAAAGCAAGAATAATTTTAAAAAAAAGTATAATTTATTGGTATTTGGAATGTTAGTTTAGGTCTGAGCTTAGCACAGGCCAACTAACACTAATCTATATCTATAATCTATAATCTATATCGATAATTTATAATCCATGTTTACATCTATATCTATAATCTATAATTTATAATCTATATCTATATCTATAATCTATCTATATCTATAATCTATATCTATAATATTTATTAAAAGTGTGAAGCTCCTTAGAAAAGTAATTTGAACTTTTTACCCTTCATTAAAACACTCTGTAATAAACAAAATCGCCATTTACTATTTTATTTAATTATTATTCAATTATTTTTATAATATTAAGATTGTTAACTCAACAAAATTTTTAATAAGGATAAACCCTAATTGGAGTCTGTTTCTCACTTTTTTTTTGAAAGATCAAATTGAAAAGATTTTACCCAAAGGTTAGTATTTATTGTATTTTTTTCTTTCAATTAATTTGTTAATTGTCTTTTTAATTTTATTGTAGTTCCTTCTTTAGTCCTGGTGTTATTTCTTTTATTGTAGCTAAAAGAAAGTGGTGATAAAAAGTAAGTCAAGTCAATTTTTCTTTTTTTCTTTTTGAATCTATGTTAGGTGATTCAAGCATTAAAGTTTACATTATTGTTTCGTTTAGGTTCTTATGTCTCGTTCGATTGTTGATCATCTAGGTCATTAATCTTATTCATTATATTATATTAATATTTTATTATTTTTCTTTTGATCTATGGTAGGTAATATTCAAATCCCTTTGCTTTTGATCTCTATTGAGATCAGATGTTCATGCCTATGCTGAAGTTAAACAACAAGGTAAGAATTATGGGTTACTAAAAAAATACTAGCCTTTTTGTGTTATGTCTCTCATATTGTGTTTCGAGAGTGATGATAGAGAAGAGAGATGAGTTGTTGATGGGTTAAGATTGTAGTTGCCGCTGTGAAATAGGCGTCTTTTATAGAATGTAAAATACGTAACTATTTCCATTAAATGAATGTGTGATAACAAGAAACCATTCATTCATTCAGAAAAAAAAAAGAATAGACATTACATTACATAACATTACACCACATCTCAATAGAGGGATATAGTTTTTTTTCTCTCTCTCTTGTCCTTTGCCTTCTTGTTCTATTTTGTCTTTTTGAAACAAATTAATCAACAGCCATGAACGAGAGTTGGGATGAAGCAAATATAGTAGATATCCTAGGAGCAAAATTTCTACAATAATGGTATAGGAATATATGTGAAAAATACAAAGAAGAAATTTAAAAAAAATATTAATAAAAAATTAAGCATATTGCAAAGATAAAATAAGACCTCAATTTGGATGTGAAGAAAAATATTATAAGAAAAGAAAAAGACATAAGAAATATAAGAAATACAAAAAATCAAAATATAAGTATAAGAAACCAAGAAAAAGATATTAAGTAAAAATTTATAAATATAAAAGACCATATAGGAGAAAGAAATCTATAAAAGAATGTACTTGTTATAATTGTGGAAAACTAGGACATTTAGCTAGAGATAGTAAAATTTCTAAAGAACCAAAAAAGAAACAAATACCATAAATAAAGATAGAAAATGCAGAATATATGCAAATAGATTATATAGATTACGAATTAGAAAGTGAAGATAGTATATATAAAATTTCGGAAAATGAAACAGATAATGAAATAGATAGTGCATTAGATGAATCAAATGACTGAAAAGATATAAAAATAATAACAAAGGAAGAATATTTAAATGAAGAAGGAATAGATACACCAATATAATTATATTTAGCAGATGATAGAATTATAAAACCTATAGAAAAAAGTATAATAACTGCCATAAGAGGAAATTAATATACCAAAAATTTAAATTTATAATAAGTGTGAATTATTCAGTGGCAATAACAGATAAAAACATAGATAAATCATTAGTATTTATTGAAAAATATAAAAAAAAATAGAACTAATCCAGGAAGTAAAATATTTACAGCAAGATGTAAAAATCTATATGTATTAACAACAAAACATAAAATAATGGGAAAAAATAAAAGTAATAAAATACAAATCGAAAGTCCTTTTGAACAATTTGTAAAAAAAATTGATAACAATGATTATAGTTACAAAGACATGGATATAGAAGAAGATTTAGAAATAATAAATGATAGAATAAGTACAACAAAAAGAATAGCTTTCGAAAAAACAGAATCATCAGGATCATAAAAAAGAACAAATTATGAAATAACTTTAACATTTAATTTAACTCAATATTATATAACGAGAACAATAAATGAAAAAGAATATTAAATACTTCTAAATACAGGACAAGAAGAAAATTATATAGCAAAATATCTAGTGAAAAATGAAGAAATAAAATCTAATAGTAATATATGCCCAAGTCTACCAAGAAGTTTAATAACTACTAAAGATACACCAGAAAAGGAAATAATAATAGGAGTTAGAAAAATAAAAATAGATTTTGAAATAAAGGATGATATGCAAAAAGCAGACATAATATTAGGAATAAAATGGTTAGAACAAGTAAAACCCTACAATATAGAACATATACAAATAACCATAACCTATAATAAAGAAAAATTATTAATAAAAAGAGTTTGACATGATATGAAAATATACGTACTTATGAAAATAGTAGTAGAAGGATATTATAATAGATATTATACACCAATGATCGATACAAGAGCAGAAGCCAACTTATGTAGATATAATTGTTTACCAGAAGACAAATGAGATAAGCTTAAAACACCAATAGTAGTCAAATGATTTAATAATGAAGGAAGCTTAATTACCTATAAAGCTAGAAATGTAAAAATACAAGTACGGGATAAGATATTAACAGTAGAAGAGATCTATAATTATGAACTAACATCAAAAGCTATGCTTTTAGGAATGCCATTTTTAGATAAACTATACCCACATATAATAACTAGAACACTGGTGGTTTACAACCCCATGTAAACAAAAGGTAAGAGCAAAACGAGTTAATAATAAAATAAGAAAGAAAACTGATTGGATAAAAGGAAGTGAAAAAATCACACAAAAATTAAAAAATATAAAAAATACTGAAGACACAATAGAACTAGTTATATTTTCAATAAATAAAGAAGAAATAACTATATTTTCAATAGATAAGGTAGAAATAATACAGAAAAAATTAAGACAACTATACAGTGAAAATATATTAAAAGGATGGGAAAAAAATAAAACTACCGTAAAAATTGAGCTAATAGAAAAAAAGAGTATAATAACCCAAAAACCATTAACATATAACTTTGATGAGTTTAAAGAATTCAAAATGCATATAGATGAATTATTAGAAAAACAATACATACAAACGTTAAGTATTGTTATATATATTGGTATCAGAGCTATGTTATTTAAAAAATGTACAAGTAGATATGTGTTTAATTAGATATGTGTTAATTATGAGAAATGTTTGAAATGTTAATTTAATTATTGATTATGAGACTATTATTAATTAAGTTATCTTGTTAACTATGTTGTTATTTATTTGTTAAATATGAGAAGACTATTTAAAAATACCCAAGCTTTTAGAGAAATTGAAAGAACTTTAACTAGTTACTACCCAGAATATAAGAAGCTAAATAAAACAAAAGAAAAACCCCATAGATTAGCTTACTTAATTACCTTAATATCTAGCAATGAGGCAAAATTAATAATTCATTTAAAGTCTAGAAGAATAAGATGCATACCACCTAATTATGATAAAATCAGATTTTGATATCCACCAAAATATTATAAATATTGTACAGATGAATAACATAACAAGATCACAAAATATAAAGAACTAAAACAAATAATATCTGAAAACGAAAGAATTAAAAATAAGAAAAGAAAGACTACAATATAACATGATTGTTAGAGTATGCCAAAAATCAATAAAAGCACAAAAAAAAAGAAATATCATATTTAGAATCACAAATAGATAATCTAAAATACATATATCAACATGATCTATACACTATCACGTAGATAAAATGAACAAAGAAGAATTTATAATAGATGAAAAAACATACAAACTCAGCCCTCAATGCTCGAAACTTTATCTGAATTAGGTGAGGCTTCCTTAGACTCTCCACTCAACATCTTATCTCGAATCAACCTCAACCCAACTTCGTCAAACTAATGAGCTCGAATCTGCTCCATCAAAGAGGGTCTAGCATCCACAAGTGCCAAAACACGCCTTGGTGTTGAAATATCAAGCCTGACCATCAGATTACCTAAAGACTGAACCTCTAAGGCCAACGACCTCTCCTGAGTTAAAAGATGCACCAAGCTACCCATGCTAGCCGACTTCTACCTCAAGGTATACACAACCACATTAGCCTTTCCCTAATGGTAGAGAATAGTCAAGTCATAATTCTTAAGAAACTCAAGACAACGAAACTGCCTCCTAAGAAAATCTCGCTGACAAAGAAGTACAAAAGGCTACGATGATCTGAGAAGATCTCACAATGGAATCCATACAAGTAGTGCCTCCAAAACTTCAAGACAAACACAACTGCGCACAACTCCAAATCATGGGTAAGATAATTCCTCTCATGAGAATTCAATTGACGAGATGCATAAGTAATTACCTTGCCCTCCTGCATCAACACAGCACCTAACCCAACACTTGAAATATCACAAAAGACAGTAAAACCCACGCTCTCATTAGGCAAAGCTAATATAGGAGCTGAAGTCAACAAATCCTTGAGCTTTAGAAAGCTCGTCTCACAAGTTTTGAACCATTGAAAAGAAATCTTCTTCTGGGTCAACTTGGTCAATGGAGCTGCAATGGATGAAAAACCCTCAACAAAACGTCGATAATACTCAGCTAAGCCAATAAAACTCCGAATCTCAGTGAACGAAGTAGGTTTAGCCCAAATCACGAACCGCTGCAACCTTAGCTGGATCAACCATAATATCTTTCTTAGTCACCACATGACCCAAGAAAGAAAATAGACACTAACCAAAACTCACACTTAGAGAACTTAGCATACAACTTCTCATCTCTCAATCTCTAAAGCATAATCCACAAATGTTTCTCTTGCTCAACCTCACTCTTAGAATAAATAAAGATATTATCTATAAATACCATAATAAAGGAGCCAATATACGGTCGAAATACTTATTCATCAACTCCATAAATGAGGCAGGGGAATTGGTCAACCCAAAAGACATAACCAAGAACTTATAATGACCATATCGAGTCTAAAAAGCCATTTTCGGAATATCCAAAGCTCTAATCCTTAACTGGTGATAACCGAACCACAATTCAATCTTCGAAAATACCACAGGTCTATGAAGCTGATTAAATAAATCATCAATGCGAGGAAGAGGATACTTATTCTTAACCATCACCCTGTTCAACTGTCGATAATCAATACATATCTTCATAGACCCATCCTTTCTCTTTACATACAAGACAGACGCACCCCAAGGTGAAATACTAGGTCGAATAAATCCCTTATCCAATAACTCATATAACTGATCCTTCAGTTTCTTTTAACTCTGTTAGGGCCATCCTATAAGGAGGAATAGAAATGGGCTCAGTGCCCCAATCAACATCAATAATAAAATCAATATCTCAATTCGAAAGCATACTAGGAAAGTCCGTAGGGAACACCTCCATAAACTCACGGGCAACACGAACAGAATCCAAGAAAGGAGGCGAAACAACACTTGTGCCATGAATATGGGCCAAGTAAGATAAACATCCCTTCTCAACTAATTTATGAGCCTGAACATAAGATATAACCCTCTTAGGACCCGAATTAAGTGTCCCCTTTCTAAGCTATCCTTGCCACACCAACTAAAGCTAAAGTTACAGTCCTAGCAAAATAATATAAGACAACATGATAAGGAGCCAAACAATCCATATCTAAAATAACATCAAAATCAACCATATCTAACACAAACAAGTCTACCAAAGTTTCACGTCCGATAAAAGTCACAACACAAGATTGGTACACCCGATCCACCACTAAAGAATCACCTACCAAGGTAGATACACGAATAGGCATGGCAAGAGGGCCCCTAACAGAATCAAAACCCAAAGAAAAATATACAAATATGTAGAAGAAAGTCGATCCAGGATCAAATAATAACGTACAGGTCTGAAACAAATGGAACAGTGCCTGCGATCACAATATCTGAAGCGTCCGCCTCAGATCTGACTGATATAGCGTAGCACTATCCATGAATACCATTTAGCTGAGTAGCCCCATAACCACCAACATGGGCTCTACCATCTCTACCTCTAGCACCTTTGGTAGAACACCTACCTCTCACAACTGAAATAAGGTTATCTCTAAACACGAGGCAAGAACAGTCCTTAGCCACATGGCCAATCTCAACACACACATAACAACCTCTGCGACTAGTCTCAATAGGAGAAGGTATAACTGGTTCTGAACGGCCACCCTGAACTGCTGGACTAGAAGGTCCACCATCTAAACTCTGTAATGCTACATGTACTGGCCTACCATAGTATCCACGAGAACCTTTAAAATTTCTGCCTCGAGAGGTCTAACTCCTGAACTCACTAAAATATCACGCCTTCTTGGCGCCTCCCTGAGATGCACTAAGAATATCCTCTGTAATCTTAACATAATCCATAATACTCTACAAAGAATCCCCAAACACAACTATATGAAATGCAGCCAACAGAAGGAAGACAACCCAACCCTTCACAAACTTATGAATCTTCTCAAACTCGATGGAAATGCTATCTTAGAAATATCAAGACAGGGTATGGAAGCATGCCTTATACTCAAAAACTGTCATGGAGCTCCGCTCCAAATTATCAAACTCGTCCCACATATGATCTCTCAAACTAAAAGGCATAAATCTCTTCAGAAAGGCATCAACAAACTGATCCCATGACAACTCAGGAGCATTAATAAGCCTACAACCAAAAAATTATATCCAATAATCTCTCGCTGCATCTCTCAACTGATAAGAGGTATAAGCAACTTTATTCGCATAGAAAAAGTGAAACACAACTCAGAATACAAGGTATGAAAGAATTTTGCATAATAAAGAATGAAATGAGGGAATTTTCCTAAAGACATTCTATAGCCTCTCGAAGATAGATACAGATATCTACGTACCAATCCACGAGACTCTGTTAGACATCCTGTTCTTACACCGTTGAGACCAATAAAACCTAGTTGCTCTGATACCAATTTGTCACGACTCAAAAATGAGGGTCATGATGGCACTTGTCGCGGCGTACCTTGACAAGTAAGCCTATCACCCAAACTGATACGAATAGAGAAAAAGATAGAAATACCCAAAGTAAGGCTTCTAGAATAAAGCCAAACCATATAAATAATCCTAACAATGTGGAAAGAACTTATCCAAAACACCAATCATACACAAAACCAGGTATCAATAGTGTAAGAACTACTAATACAATCCAAGAGTTAAATACATTAGAAAAATAACCACAAAGGAAAAATAACTGCCTCCAAACACTAATAAAGACATAACTAGTATAGAAATATAGAGGTGAAATTCGGACGCATGAATGTCCAACCGCTACCTTGGAATCTCTAATAACCCGAATTAAGTAAGCTGAGGCGCACTCGAGCTAGGACCTGCACCGAAAGGGCGCAGTAGGCATGAGTACGGTCTGCTCGTACTCAGTAGGTATCATAGGATGACTAAGCAAAGTAGTAAATAAGACATACAAAATATGCACTAAGGGTACGTCACCTGCAATCAAAAAATATCCCACAACAGTAGCCCACACTGCTCGCACTAACAGTTCTAATATATCTCACATATATTACAAAAACACATCAAGATATAGAACACAAGTATAGATTATATCACATATAAAATAGAGCAAGAAAGAACATATAGATACAAGATCATCAAATACAAGTAAAGAAAGGTAAGACAAATACATAGATGACAAGTCAATAAGGCAATACAACACAACATAAACATAATAAAGTAAGTGCAATGTATATGATAATGATGATGATGATGATGCACGAAGTTGTCGTACAACCTCCGGGATCATTGCACAATCCCCATATACACCTACGGAGCTAAAGCTTCCTGATGTAGGACCCATGGGGGGTTCGTCAACCCATATACAATCCACATATCTCATATCTCCTTTTCGACACATCCTTCAGAAAGAGTTTTATAAGGTATTATAATATTTTTAAAAAGGTGTTGCCAGTGTTTCTCAGATGCTGCCACGGTGGTACCAATGTTTCATGAATGAGTATGATATGAAGATGTAATGCTCACAACCAATCACAATAAGTATTTCCACAACCAACCACATGATATATTTCCACAACCAACCACAATGATATATTTCCACAACCACATGAACCAATATTCACTCGTTATTTTCATTTCATCCAGGAATTTCCACGTCTCATATGCTAGTAAAGTATTAATATAATCACAATACACCCATGATACCATATTAAATAATACAATACAATTACTCACATGTATTCAAAGCTATCAATGTCACATAGGACCCCACATGGTCAAACATATCACATAATATTTCAATTTCGACAATTACATCACATATAGGACCACACACGGGCACAACACGTAGATAGCCATTTTTCAAGATTATTTCCCACCCTTAACATGCATTTTGTAACATCATTTACTACCCATCCCAGTCTGAAGAGTTAAGCCATAACCTACCTCGAAAGCCAAAACCGATCCGCTACACTTGAACCCACAATCTTACTTTTCACGAACAATCCTGAACTCTACTAAAATCATCAAATATGAAATCTACACGTAAAAAAAATAAATCAACGACACCCATATTGACTACTTTTGGTTTGGAATCAAAACGGACCCCCAAAATGGGTTTCCGAAAAAGAAGGGCAAAATCAGAACTTTACTTCAAAAACATGTTTCCCATATTTTTAGGAACCTACAGCTGAAAACCCAAGTTAAATCGAGTAAAAAAATGAGGTTCAAATCGAAGAAAAACCATTTTTAAGCTTTACCAGATAAAATATTTGAAATCCGGGTTAAAATCCAAAATCGGAGTTGTTTTGAAGGTTAAATTGATGAAAAACTAGTAATTATAAGATAAAAATATTAAAATCATGCCCTAAGATTTTTGGGGTTTTGAGAAATTAAGGAAGAAATTTCTAAGAAAAAGGGTGAATTCTTACCTTAAATCCGTAATATAATCAAGAAATAGGTGTTAATCTAGCTTCCAAGCTCCGACAAACTTCACTTTTAAGCTCCCAACTATTTAGAATTTAACTCTCAAGAGGAAAGATAAAAAAAAAAAGAGCAAAATGAGTCAAAAAATTGTTATTTATCAGCGCAGAAATCTGCACTGCTGTCAAAAACAAAAAAAGCTATTTTTTTTTAAAAACTCAATCTGGACTTCAACGGGGTGTCTGGGATTTGTTCAGAGTCCGATTTATATAAACGAACTATGCAACTACACTAAATTCGATGTTCCGGACACTATGGAGCTACCAGATTTTCCAGAAAAATTAGTTTTCACAAAATTGACTCCCGAAACCTAAAATTATAATTTTTCAAACCGGTGGTCGAAATGAGATTTAAAAGCTGTCAAATCATAACAAACATGCTAACATACTAAAATCGACATTTCGGATCTGCTGGAGAAGTCGGATTTTTCATCCGAGATCGTTTCGATCAAATGTGGGTCCCACACCCATATTTTTAATTTTTCAATTTTTCGATCAATAGGTCGAAATGAACTTGGGTAAACCAGGACCCAAACCAAAGGTATACCTAGCCTAAAATTGCTATTCTGGAGTTGCTGGCGTAGTCCGTTCGGTCATCTGTCGCATAGATCAAAACATAACCACATAAGTCCAAAATAAGGCTCTCAAAGCCATCAAAAACCATAATATTGCATAAATGATACCAAAATGTATCAAAAATCATGTCAACCACTCCCACACCCCAAAATACCATAATGCAACTACGAGGAGGGGTAAAACAGTCAAATCATATAAAATCACAAATTTCACATATTTCATCAAATTTTTAGGTCGTTACAGTATAAATGCAATAGATACACCAGAATATATAGAAAAAACACTAATAGGAACAACAAAATTATGGTTTTTAAATTTAACTGAAAATAGTAAAAAGGTATTAAGAAATGATAAAGAAACAGAAGGAACAATAGTAACTAAACTAACACCTATAGACATATTGAAAAAAATATGAAATGACTATAAGAGATGAATTTAGCAGTATGACAACAGAAGAAGAAGAAGAAGAACAAAACAAAGAAAAAGATACAAATAGGAATTTAATGTTAAAACTAGCAATATGTAATATGTGTTATATAGATAAATATACGTGTGCATTTAAAGAATAGTACTATAAGGGAGCATATAATACAGAAGAAAGTAAAGAAGTAAGAAGATTATATTTTAGTAAATTACCTGAACCATTTAGTTCAAAAATAATAAAGAGTTGGGATGAAGCAAAAATAGTAGATACCCTAGGAGCAAGAATAAAATTTCTACAACAATGGTATAGGAATATATGTGAAAAATACAGAGAAGAAATAAAAATCAAAAAAACATTAATAAGAAATTTAAAATGTTGCAAGGATAAAATAACACCTCAATTTGGATGTGAAGAAAAATATTATAAGAAAAGAAAAAGACATAAGAAATATAAGAAATACAAAAAATTGAAATATAAGTATAAGAAACCAAGAAAAAGATATTACGTAAAAAATTATAAATATAAAAGATCATACAGGAGAAAGAAATCTATAAAAGAATGCACTTGTTATAATTGTGGAAAACTAGGACATTTAGCTAGAGATTGTAAAATGCCTAAAGACCCCAAAAAAGAAATAAATATCAGAAATAAAGATAGAAAATACAGAATATATGCAAATAGATTATATAGATTATGAATTAGAAAGTGAAAATAGTATATATGAAATTTTGGAAAATGAAACAGATAATGAAATAGATAGTGAATTAGATAAATCAAATGGCTGAAGAAGATATAAAAATAATAACAAAGGAAGAATATTTAAATGAAGAAGGAACAGATCAAAAAATAATATTTGATAATAATACATTTGACGAGATAAAAGGAAAAGAATTAAACTTAAGTGTAGAAAAAATATTTAAACTATCAACAATAAAAAATATATTTAGTAGACGAAAAGAAGAATACTACGTAGTAAGCCAAAAAAACATGTAATAGATTGTAAATATGCAAAAGGTAGAGCTAGTATACCACTAGTAACAAAAAGAATAATTAATAAAGAAATAAACGATATAAAAAGTAAAGACCCAATTAAATATGTACACCTTGGAGGAACATAGATATTAATAAAAGCATGTTTTAGAGAAGAAATAGATACACCAATAAAATTATATTTAGCAGATAATAGAATTATAAAACCTATAGAAAAAAGTATATAACTGCCATAAGAGAAATTCAATATACCCAAATTTTTAATTTATAATAAGTGTGAATTATTCAGTAGCAATAACAGATAAAAACATAGATAAATCATTAGTATTTTATTGAAAAATATCAGGAATAGAACTAACCCCAGGAAGTAAAATATTTACAGCAAAATGTAAATATCTATATGTATTAACAACAAAACATAAAATAATGGGAAAAAATAAAATTAATAAAATACAAATAGAAAGTCCTTTTGAGCAATTTGTAAAAACAATTGATAACAATGATTATAGTAACAAAGACAAGGATATAGAAGAAGATTTAGAAATAATAAATGATAGGATAAGTACAACAAAAAGAGTAGCCTTCGAAAAACCAGAATATCAGGATCATCGAAAAGAATAAATTATGAAATAACTTCAATAGTTAATTTAACTCAATATTATATAAAGGGAACAATAAATGAAAAAGAATATTTAATACTTCTAAATACAGGACAAGAAGAAATTATATAGCAAAATATCTAGTGAAAAATGAAGAAATAAAATCTAATAGTAATATATGCCAGATCTACCAAGAAGTTTAATAACTACTAAAGATACAACAGAAAAGAAAATAATAATAGGAGTTAGAAAAATAAAAATAGAATTCGAAATAAAGGAAGATATGCAAAGAGCAGACATAATATTAGGAATAAAATGGTTAGAACAAGTAAAACCCTATAATATAGAACATACACAAATAATAATAACCTATAATAGAGAAAAATTATTAATAAAAAGAGCTTTGACATGATATGAAAATATATGTACTTATGCAAATAATAGTAGAAGGATATTATAATAGATATTATACACCAATGATATATACAGGAGCAGAAGCGAACTTATGTAGATATAATTGTTTACCAGAAGACAAATGGAATAAGCTAAAAACACCAATAGTAGTCAAAGGATTTAATAATGAAGGAAGCTTAATTACCTATAAAGCTAGAAATGTAAAAAATACAAGTATGGGATAAGATATTAACAATAGGAGAGATCTATAATTATGAACTAACATCAAAAGATATGCTTTTAGGAATGCCATTTTTCGATAAACTATACCCACATATAATAACTAAAACACAATGGTGGTTTACAACACCATGTAAACAAAAGGTAAGAGCAAAAAGAGTTATTAATAAAATAAGAAAGAAAGCTGATTGGATAAAAGGAAGTGAAAAAATTACACAAAAATTAGAAAATATAAAAAATACTGAAGACAAAATAGAACTAGTTATATTTTCAATAAATAAAGAAGAAATAATTATATTTTCAATAGATAAGGTAGAAATAATAAAGAAAAAATTAAGACAACTATAGAGTGAAGATCCATTAAAAGGATGGGAAAAACATAAAACTACTATAAAAATTGAGCTAATAGATAAAAATAGTATAATAACCCAAAAATCATTAACATATAACTTTGATGATTTAAAAGAATTTAAAATGTATATAGATGAATTATTAGAAAAAACAATACGTACAAACAAGCAATAACAAACATAATAGTCCAACATTTATAGTAAATAAACACAGTGAACAAAAAAGAGGAAAAAGTAGAATGGTTATCGATTATAGAAACCTAAATGCAAAAACTATGACATATAATTATCCAATACCAAATAAGACAAATACAAGGATATAATTACTTTAGCGAATTTGACTGTAAATCAGGATTTTACCACCTAAAATTAGAAGAAGATTCTAAAAAATTAACTGCGTTTACGTTACCACAAAAATTTTATGAATGGAATGTGTTACCACTTGGATATAAAATGCACCAGGTAGATACCAACACTTTATGGATAGTTATTTTAAACAACTACCTAATTGTATAGTATACATAGATGCTATACTATTATAGACAAAAACTAAAGAGGAACATTAAAATTACTAGAACAATGTGCAGGTATAATAGAAAATTCAGGAATAAGTTTAAGTGAAAAGAAAACTGAAATTATGAAAAATCAGATAGATTTTTTAGGAATACAAATAGATAAAAGTGGAGTAAAAATGCAACAATATATAGTACAAAAATAATAAAGTCAAAAGAAGAATTAGATACAAAAAAGAAATTACAATCATTTTTAAGATTAGTAAATCAAGTAAGAGAATATATACCAATATTAGCAGAAAACTTAAAGCCATTGCAGAAAAAATTTAAAAAGGATGTAAAATATAATTACAACGAACAAGATAAAAAACAAGTACAGAAAACAAAAATACTTTGTAAAGAATTACCAAAATTACAATTTCCAAATGAAAATAAAAAAATTACATATATAGTAGAAGCAGATGCAAGTGAATATAATTATGGAGGAGTACTTAAATATAGATATGAAGAAGAAAAATTAGAACACCATTGTAGATACTACTCAGGTACGTTTAATGAAACAGAAATAAAATGGAAAATAAATAGAAAAGAATTATGCTCATTATATAAATGTTTATTAGCATTTGAGTCATATATTGTATATAACAAGTTTATTGTACGAACAGATAATACACAGATACGTTGATGGTTAACAAAGAAAATACTAAATTCAGTTACAACAAAGGAAATTCGTAGACTAGTATTGAATATATTAAATTCATGTGTTGAAAGCAAGCCTTCTCTTTTGTACACAGAAAAGTTTGAATATTTAATAAAAACAGATTTATTTCTAAGGAAAAGCTATGGATGAGCAAAGCACAGATTTATCAAATCTACCAGAACAGGTATTTTCATTTATAATTATGAATAGCTAAATTCATAAATTCCTGACAATCATGATATAATAAAATAAACTCATGTTAGTTACTTTATAGTAGAATTATTCAAAAAATAACATGTTAAGAAGTTTATTAGCAAAGTAAGAAAGGAGAAAAATTTTCAAGAACTATTCCATCCTAAAGGTGAAACATGTGAGGTAAAAAAGCCGTGATAGGGGAATTACCAGAGTAGAGACACTGTTTAGGGAAAAAGTATCCAGATTACCATGCTAATAGTGACCGAAGAACATGTTATTTAAGAATAATCTAGTATATAGTGATCTAAGATGATCATATTTTGTTATGTATATGGTTGAAAGGAATATTTTGAAAATAGCATCATATGAAATAAAATGATTGCCTACTTATCTGATGGAATGATGGATAAATTTAAGATACTTGTTTTGTATGTACTTAAGGATATAGAAAGAGTAGATATAAGGAAAATTATATATGAAAAGGTATTTCATTTTAATGAAGAGTTATTAAGTTCTATAGAAAACTTACACTTATATAATGATAGCTACTGCTCATATTTAGACAGTTGTTATTCAGATGGATCTTATATAGATTAAAACTGTTAGAATATATAAGAAGAATTAGAGAAAAACAAAGTTGGCTATACGAAGAAATTAATTATAGAAACCAGCTTAGAAGAGGAAGAAGACAATTAAAAGAAAGATTAATTTGGACAGATAAAACCTTGGAACAACTAGAATTAAAAGATAGTTTAGATTTTGATTTAGACATAGAATTATTCATAGAAGAAAAAGACAGGATAATTAATGAAATAAATAACCTAGAATTTAATATCAGATATAGTATAATTAGAATAAATTATTACAAAGAAATTTACAGTATTACAACTATTATAGGATAAAATGATAAACTACGAGTACTTAAAATATTGGAGACAAGATATGGAGCAAATAAGATTAATAGAAACACTTATGAAAAAGAATCTACTTGACTACATAAAAACTAAGAATATGGAACATATAGTATACCTTAAAAATAATATAGAAGAATTAATAAGGTTAAAATAAGTAACTAAGGAATGCTATGACATAACATTTCAATTAACATGATAGAACTAGTAAGTACTAGTTATCCAAATACAACTTATCCACGCAAGTTACCCAAGTTATCCGCACCCCGATCTTAATTGTTTATCATTAAACTATTATTAATTAAGTTATCTTGTTAACTATGTTTTGATTATAGAAACCTAAATGCAAAAACTATGACATATAATTATCCAATACCAAATAAGATATTAAAAATAAGATAGATACAAAGATATAGTTATTTTAGTAAGTTGGATTGTAAATCAGGATTTTCCATTTAAAGCTAGAAGAAGAATCTAAAAAATTAACTGCATTTACAGTACCACAAGGATTTTATAAATGGAATGTGTTACCATTTGGATATAAAAATGCACCAGGTAGATATCAACACTTTATGGATAGTTATTTTAAACAATGATCTAATTGTATAGTATACATAGATGATATACTATTATATACAAAAACTAAAGAGGAACATTTAAAATTACTAGAACAATTTGTAGGTATAATAGAAAATTCAGGAATAAGTTTAAGTGAAAAGAAAGCTGAAATTATGAAAAATCAGATAGAGTTTTTAGGAATACAAATAGATAAAAGTGGAGTAAAAATGCAACAACATATAGTACAAAAAATAATAAATTCAAAAGAAAAATTAGATACAAAAAAGAAATTACAATCATTTTTAGGATTAGTAAAACAAGTAAGAGAATATATAACAAAATTAGCAGAAAATCAAAAGCCATTATAGAAGAAATTAAAAAAGGATGTAGAATATAATTACAACGAAGAAGATAAAAAACAAGTTCAGAAAATAAAAAAACTTTGCAAGGAATTACCAAAATTACAATTTCCAGATGAAAATAAAGATTTTACATATATAGTAGAAGTAGCCGCAAGGGAATATAATTATGGAGGAGTACTTAAATATAGATATGAAGAAGAAATATTAGAACATCATTGTAGATACTACTCAGGAATGTTTAATGAAACAAAACTAAAATGAGAGATAAATAGAAAAGAATTATGCTCATTATATAAATGTTTATTAGTATTTGAGCCATATATTGTATATAACAAGTTTATTGTACGAAAAGAATTAATCTTATTTGGTCCATATCTTATCTCCAATGTTCTAAGTATTCGTAGTTTATCATTTTATCCTATAGTAGTTGTAATACTGCAAATTTCTCTGTAATAATTTATTCTAATTGTACCATATCTGATATTAAATTCTAGGTTATTTATTTCGTTAATTATCCTGTCTTTTTCTTCTATGAATAATTCTATGTCTAAATCACAATCTAAACTATCTTTTAATTCTAGTTGTTCCAAGGTTTTATCTATCCAAATTAATCTTTCTTTTAATTGTTTTCTTCCTCTTCTAAGCTTGTTTCCATAATTAATTCCTTCGTATAGCCAACTTTGTTTTTCTCTAACTTTTCTTATATATTCTAACATTTTTAATCTATATAATATCCATCAGAATAATAACTATCTAAATATGAACAGTAGCTTTCATTATATAAGTGTAGTTTTCTATAGAACTTAATAACTCTTCATCTTCATCCTTAAAATTCCATATTTTTTCCCATATTATTTTCTTTGCGTCTATGATTTCTATATCGCTAAGTATATATGAAACAAGTATTTTAAGATTATCTGTCATTTAGGCTTGATTAAATGCTTTTTCATAATATTATTTAGTTGTTTGTTTTAATCTTATTAATTCTTCTATATTTTCGTTAAGATATTCTATGTATTTTATATTTTTAGTTCTCATATATTCTTCTAAATTTGTTTTCATTAGTTTTTCCATTAATTGTATATTTTTCATATCCATTTTTCAATATTCGTAGTTTATAATAGTTGATGCGTAGGTTTGGCATTTAGGTATATATAGGAGTAGGTAGGTAGGTGTGGTATGCAATTTATTCTAGTCATAATATATTTATCAAATATTTTTCTCATATGGTCTTTCTTATATCTGTTATTTCTATATCCTTAAGTACATACAAAACAAGTATCTTAAATTTATGTATCATTTCATCAGATAAGTAGGTAGTCATTCTTTTTCATATGATGCTATTTCACAATATTCCTTTCAACTATATACATAACAAAATATGATCATCTTAGATTACTATATACTAGATTATTCTTAAATAACATGTTCTTCGATCACTATTAATTCATTGTAGCAATATGTTAATCATCGGGATTTAAATTTTATGGGTTTAATATTTTAGGTTCTCAATATTAAACTTACCTATCATATGTTGCAATTCCAATAAACGTTTTAGACATAAATTTTTGGTATGGCCCGTACCTATCATAGTGGGATTGCTTCTTTTTTTTTTTTTTAAACATAAATTTATGATTTGAGTCGAAAGTATTAGGTTTATCTGTCATGCATGATTGTTTATTTGTAGCTTTTTCGGTTGATTACCTGGAATGTTTAGAATAGCGTTCATCTGCTGTAACAAGTAGAGTAATTCAATTGAACGCAATGCATTTTGCCAGTCCCCACGACTAATGTATAATTCATAAGGAAAAGATATAGAAATTATGCCCAATTTAATCAATCTTATTGAAGAATTGAATTTGGCAATTGGTATAGTAATATGTTATAATCAAAGAGAATAGGTTTCAATTTCAGCTTTTGGGTCTCTTGTTGTAAACATAAGATACCATGAAATTAGTTGAGGTGGACGTAAGCTGTTCTGGACACCACGATTATCAAAGAAAAAAATAAATCATGTAAAAGTTTGTTGCAATTAACAGCATATGATAATCATGTAGAGTTTTAGTAGGTTATGAAATGAGCTAGATATGCAATTTTCATTATGTTCGCGGTCTATGTGATTCTCTTTTTTGTACAGACTGTTCTGCATCGATATAGTTATTTTACATTATCGAACATGTTAGTCTAATCATTTTTATAGTTTATGACATTTTGTATGATCAGGGCCCCAAGGTAGGCGAGCATCAACCTTGGGATATTCATCTGTTTGCAATGTTCAGGAATTCATAGGTGTCTTGGGGTGCGTATCTCAAAGGTATACATTTTAGATGCTAAAGTTTTGAGTATCACATACGCTGATCGATTTGGAGAAAATGAATTTTATGGGTCAAGAAATGGGATCGACAATAGCTGCTTGCCTTCAGATTCTTTTTTACTATCGGTTGTTTCCTATCTTTTTTACAGGATGCTTCTTGTTTTCTATAGTATCTTGTCATGTTTTTTTCACCTCCATTATTTCATTTTCTGACATGCTTTGATATGCTTTTTCTTGAGTCGAGGGTCTATTAGAAACAGACTCTCTACCTCTCAAGATAGGAGTAAGGTCCGCGTACACTCTATCCTTTGCAGACCCACTTATGGGACTACACTGAGTATTGTTGTTGTTATTGTTGTTGTAAGAAACGGGAAACTGGTCTTCTAGATGACATGCAGCATATGTGTTGTTGACTTCAGTTTCTCTTCAATGGACCTTTAACCTTTTTTTCGGAGAACTTCTTGAATGAAATTAAAGATAAAACATTCTTGTCATTTGATAAACATTGTTTTCTGTCCTGGTACTCTCACTGATTTTCCGAAACTATGGAAGTAATATATACATGCGACTATTACAACAAACAATTATTCTGTACATGAAAGTTCCGATTTCGTTGCTGCATAAAACATTAGTGTAGTATTTTTTCAACTCTCACAAGTATGATATTTAAGTTTTTGTAACATTTATAATTTCGTTCTCAATCAAACACTATCATAAAATGGACAAGACCAAGAAGTTCTTTTAGAAAGGAGGTCCTTCTTGGTTATGTGCGTTGTGGTTGTTGGGATGGAGGAAGAACGTTATTGTTAAGTGCATTTAAAAAACACAGGTCAACTACAAAAACGTTAAACTAATTATTAATAGAAGTTTGAGTACTTAGCTATTCTATAACCGAACAAAAACAATTTCAATGTGATCCCTCTGGTGGGATCTGGGAAAGTTGGGTTGTACACAGATCTTATCCCTACCTTTGTGGGGTACATGGTAAAAAATTGCTACAGACCATCCATACGATGATCCACCAATGGGGCCCCTGGTTGATTCATTACGCCAATTAGGGAGCATGAAGGATGGTGATTCTTCAGAAATTGAGAATGTAGGTGACTTTATTCCTGGTATATGACTCTCAGAAACTCGTCGTCCCAGCTGGTGGCTGGAAGAATATTGAGGCAAAGAAGTAGAACTGGCAGGACGCAACTGATTTTTTGATGATAAAGGAGAGGTAGACATTGTTGAAACAGAGGGAGCTGATGGAGACAGCTTTACAATAGAGGAGTAGGGATCTGCTGATGGTTCAAATTATTCTGTCCTAAATACCAAAAGAAAGGAAATCAGAAAAGTCAAAAGCCTGGGACACATGTCTAGAAAGTATCTTCAGCAAAACTTAAAACTACCTTGTTCTTACCTTTGTAGAATTTCTCACAACCGATGGATCTGTAAAAGAAAGAAAATTACTGTGATCTTACAAAGTACAAACAAATAATATTGTCAACCAATACAATACATTAGTTTTTCTTTCATGTCATGTAAAACCCAAGGCCAGGAAACAAAATATCTTATTTTAATGTTTTTGAATCTAACGGGTCACTAGATGAAAATGCAAATGACATTCCATTTCCACAGAACTAAGAAACTAAGACCATGAAACCATTTTTCTTCACATTAAATGGTCACCCTCAGCCTCTGGTCACAATCAGATTTAGAGATATTGGATACAAAAAGAGATGTCTGTCTCTAAGACATGTAAAAATAGGTCTAAAACTAGTCATTCTGTGTAACTTTATGTTGAATTGAACATGAGGATTAGTTTGGTTCCAGATTCAAACATGACCAAACTAAAGAGCTGTCAATGTCTTGTTACTTGTAACACTTATTTCCAACTAACTATGACTAGAGAAGATGAAAAATAATGAACTTATGTGATCTGATTCCCAATCTCCTAATATTAATAGTTCACCATTTCATTCCTTTTAATTGTTAACATAATCCAAATTGGTTTATTAGAAAAAGTTTTAAGCTATATAACATCTACCCCTCACTGAATGCTTTCTTAACATACAAGTTGCATGAATATAGTTACAAAATTTAGCGGGCCTTAGCCTATACTACTTTAGCCATCAAAAAGGATTCAACAAAATAGGAGGGATCTAGGATAGAATCAGAAATTAGAAACCTGAAGATTGCACTTATCAGTATAGGATGGAAGTGTCGAGCTTCCAATGCACTCAACTCCACTTCTACCTACATAAGACTGAGTATCAGAGCTACACCAAAAGAAGGAAAAATGTTAAGTATCGAAGCTTACCCGAAGCTACAAAACATCCTTCATAGCCAAAATCCCTCAGCAAAACACATAGAGCATATCCACCCACCGAAGAACACAACTATAAATGAAGCAGAAGTCAGAAAAAGAAATTGATAGAGGCGGATAAAACGAGTAGAATACTTACTCTTGAAAGTTAATTTACCAACAACTCAAGCACACTAGGGAAGGAAGTTGATAATCTCGACGAACATCTCGAATCTGCTTCATTGACAAAAATAAATTACTCCTTAACTTAAGAGTAACGGTAAATTCAGAAGAGCCGAGAAAAAGTGTCAATGGAGAGACAAAGCTGAATAAGTTGATCAATTCTTGATCATGAAAACATGTGCATAGGTGCTATTATGTAAATGAAATAAACCAAAAATTCATAGTCTTTTCAATCAGCCCACTCAATTAACTCATCAGATATATTGGAAAGTTTTTGACCAATATGATAACTCTTATGGAAAGATTGCTAAGCATGAAAATTTCACCAATTAAGAAATAAGTCAGTCCATTTTCAGATATAACTTTCACCTGGTAAGCATGTTGCATCAGCTCTTTGTCTCTACATTAATAATTGAAAGAACAAAAAATTTTTACATCTTATAAAATGGCATACACACAACTATAGGTGTATAATAGCTGGTATAATCTGTTAAGCTAAATAATGGATAATTTTTGTCTAGCTATCTAAGTTCTATGTCTCATACCACTGATATCTCTCTTTTTGTTTCATGTTGATGCCATTTACTGCAATCTTATTTGCTTTTACAATCAACTTGAAAGCTGAATTTATTCCAAAAGGAAAAAGTTATTGCAAAGAGGAAATGGTCGTGATATGCCACCCTTTCTTTACACCTAGAATGCTCTACTCCAACTAAAAGCATTTAGTTCTACTCCAACTAAAAGCATTTAGCTTTGTAAAACTGAAACTGCAACATCTCAATGAGGAATGCTGACATAACAAGCTAATAAAATACTCATAGGATATGCGTCTATTAACTTTTTCTTGACATCAGCAATGAAGCTATAAAGGCACCTCTCTATCCATGTTCAACTATATCAGTATAAGGATGAATTATATAGAAGACTGCAAGAACAACTAAAAGTACCTTTTAAATTGTTGCACCAGTCACCTTCAAACCTCTACAAACATGTTGTTGCCGATTCAATTTTATTAAATTTAAATCCCTACAAAATTCGGATTGTATTAAATTTAAAATATATTAGTCCCAAATAAATATTGCAGATTAATATAATTAATCTAATTATTTAAGTCCAAACATATATGGGTTTAATTAAAGTCCAATTTTGTATTGCGCTAGCCCATTGATTTGGGCTACAAATGATGAACACACTTTACTAAGCCTAAGATATTGTCATATTCTAGAGGCCCAAATAAGCCCCACGTATCAAATGATGTGGCATACCAAGTCAAGTGAAGGAGCCAATAAGATCATGCTGTGTGTCAAAATGATGCAGTAAATTAAAAGCCCATAAGAAATGCCGTGTCACTGAAATCTGATTGGTCAAAGAAAGTTCATATTTATTATGACTCTCTACTTCCTACAACTATAAATAGGGGCATCATAATTCAGAAAAGGGACCAACAAGTTTAACAAGAAGCAAGGGAGAGCTCGTGGATCAAAGCAACAGATTTCTCTACAAATTCAAGATTTCACAATCAAGAGTTCAAGGTTCAAGAACAAGCTCAAGATTTCAAGATCAAGAGTTCAAGGTTCAAGAACAAGCTCAAGATTCAAGATCAAGAGTTCAAGATTCAAGAACAAGTACAAGATTTAAGATCAAGACTTCAAGATTCAAGAACAAGCTCAAAGGCCCTTGAATTCAAGTACAGGTCGAGATCAAGTTCATCAAGTCTTCAAATCAAGTTCAAGTTCAAGATCAAGACCGCAAGATTCAAAAACAAGCTACCAAACCCTTGGATTCAAGCACAAGTCAAGATCAAATCCGTCAAGTTCAAGTTAAAGTTCAAGATCAAGCTCGAAGCCTTTGAATTCATAGTTAAAAAGGCGAATCAGAGGAATTATAGAGATTGTAAAACTCACTTATTGAAATCAATAAATCGATTGTTTCAGTATTTTTCTATAAAAAAAATTAAGTTCACCAAGTTGTCAAATCAAGTTCAAGTTCAAGATCAAGACCGCAAGATTCAAGAACAAGCTACCAAGCCCTTGTATTCAAGCACAAGTCAAGATCAAATTCGTCAAGTTAAAGTTAAAGTTCAAGATCAAGCTCGAAGCCCTTGAATTTACAGTTGAAAAGGTAAATCAGAAGAATCATAGAGATTGTAACACTTATTGAAATCAATAAATCAATTATTGCAGTATTTTTTTTGTCTCGATTATTATTTTTGGTCATAAGAATTTTACTGTCCAATAAATTCTGATACACCCAGTAGGACGATCTCTACCTCTCATCTCAGATTTTCAGACTTTGAAGATTAAGAACACCGAAATGACTTCCAAGAAGATCAACTCTCAATCAACTGCTTCCAAGGCTACTGATTCAAGGTTCTTTACCGAAGTAGAAAGTGTCCTTGGTGTTACTTTCGGGAGCTTGGGAGCTATCATAAGGAGTAAGGAAAACATGTTAGGACAACAAACACATCCAGTATCGTCCGCACCAACTCCAGTTTTAGGATCTTCAACCCCAAAAGGAATAAAGTCCAATGCAAGTGCTTCGGAAGGAGGAAGTAGTGTCGCGGAATCGCTTAAGAAGACTCTTACTCTACTAGAGCATTCTGGTTCTAAATACTCTGGCGCAAAGAGCGATGGTCATTCAACAAATGCATCATCTCCACTTATACCGCATAAGTTGAGAAGTTCAAAGATCAACCTATGCGATAATCTATGTTACTCTCTGACGTCTTTGGTGATCATGCAAGCAATAGTAACTGATGCCTCATCTATGGAGCACCAGCGAATTTGGCAAAGGCAATTGAAGGCCTAACCACCTATGTTCAGAATCAAGAGGCTAGGATTGATAAGATAGTGGATAGGGTGGAAGGCTTGATAGACGAAGAATCTAGCCATGCACCGGGAAAAGTTCTAGAGGTTCATGAGATAGAAAATCCTGTGAAACAAACACCATCGACTAAAGAGGTGCGAATTTCTGCTAAAGAAATGATCTCGATAGGCAATTGAGGGAATTCATTGAAGGGACCCTTAAAGAAAAGTATGATGTGGTCACCAAGTATTCCCTTGCGTATGCCAAGTCCTACACTGCTAGAATAGATAGCCTCAAAATGCCTGCCGGTTATCAGCCGCCCAAATTTCAATAATTTGAGGAAAAAGGGAACCCGAAATAATATGTTGCACACTTTGTTGAGACATGTAATAATGCTGAAAATTATGGTGACTATCTTGTCAAGCAGTTTGTTCGTTCCCTAAAGGAAAACGCCTTTGATTAGTATACGTACCTTGAGCCTAACTCCATCGATAGTTGGGAGCAATTGGAACATGAGTTCCTGAATCGCTTTTATAGCACAAGGCGTATAGTGAGCATGGTAGAGCTCACAAATACTCGACAAAGAAAGAATGATCCAGTCATCGACTTTATCAATCAATGGAGAAATGCAAGACAAAATTATAAAGATGGCTCAGGAAAACTTCTACATTAGAGATATGCATCCAGGGGATATATTGGGAACTCCTCTATATCTTGCAAGGCATCCAACCAAAGTTCTTTGAAAAGTTAGCTACTCGTGCTCACGATATGGAGTTGAGCATGTCTTCTGCTGAAAAGGGAGGAACACCTATCCCTGACCCTCGAAGGGGAAAGGATAAGCAGGAACCCAAAAGATGGGGCAAGTTTGTCCCCAAAACTGACAACAAGGAGTCCACGAAGGTTGATGTGTCTCTTGTGAAGGTCACCACAAAAGTGACCAAGAAGCAAAGTGTAAAGATGACTTTTGGAGCATGTCCAAATCAAAAAACTTTAAAGGAGATACAAGAAAAGGATTATCCCTTCCTTGATTCTGATGTTGCCGAGATTTTTGATGAACTCCTTCAGCATAAACTCATTGAACTCCCAGAGATGAAGCATCCCAATGAAGATGGAAGAACCAATGACCTTAATTATTGTAAATATTATAGGCTCATAAGTCACCCTCTAGAAAAATGCTTTGTCTTTGAAGATAAAGTCATGCAACTGGAAAAAAAGAAGAAGATCTTCTTCGATGATAAGACAGCCAGTTCTCATCAAATATCTATCACTTTTGGCTCGCTTGACCCAGTCCAAATATGTGTTGGACAGCATAATGAGAAAATATTAGAGCCTGACAGGCCTTCAATTAACGAAGACGATGATGAATTTTGGACTCTAGTGACCAGACACAGACATAAGAAAATGAGACTACGAAAGGAGACGTATGAGCAGCCAACCGGAAGAAGAATGGTAAAGAAACCAAGGAAACAAAAGTTAGCTGAACTTCCAAAGAAGACAAGGGTGACGGAGCTTCACTACCAAAAACCTCAACAGTCGGTGAATTTAGAGGAATTCTTACCGAGTTGGTTCCACAAAAAGACTGCCTAAGTCAATCTTGAGGCATCCTATTTTAACACAGCCAAAGAAGGGGCAAAGGGTGAAAATATACCCATAGAAATTCCGTCATCCTCTAAACCACTTGGCCAAGAGGCACATGTATGTGATACAAAAATCACATTCACAAATAACGATCTTCTACTTGGTGAGGCCTTACATAACCGTCCCTTATACATGGTGGGCCAGATTTGAGGAAAAAAGATCAATAGAAACTTGATAGATGAGGGATCTGGAGTCAACATCCTACCTATCTGCATGATGAAAGAACTTGGTATCACTAATGAAGAACTGGACGAGAGTCGTATAATGATACAAGGATTCAACCAAGGGGGCCAAAGGGCCATGAGATCTATCAAGTTGGGGATTCGTATGGTTGCTTTTCAATCAAATATATTGATGCATGTAATTGATGCCAAAACTTTATACAATATATTACTTGGTAGGCCTTGGGTGCACGAGAATAAAATTATCTCGTCCTCTTACTATCAATGCTTGAAGTACCTCAAAAATGGAGTTGAAAGAAAAATAGTAGCTAATGATAAGCCATTCACTGAAGCTGAATCACAGTTTGCCAATGCAAAATTCTACTTGAAGAACTATGTCATGGATGAGAAAAGTGTTAATGATGTCAGTAAGACCAAGTGTAATGATCTTACAGCCAAGAAGGCCGTGGTGACTATTGAAAAAGTCGTCACCAAGAATCCTTTCTCCACTTTAAATAAAGAAAGTATCGCTCATATTCTTCGCTATGTGCTAAAGGTAAAGAAAGAGAAAGATTACCCATATGATTCCCAAGATAATGTGCTAAACAGGATAACTTTACCTATTAGGAAGATTGACACGATAAATCCATCCTTAAGGCTAGCTTGGCTCAAAATCTGCCATAAGATATAACACTCCCTACAAAGCGGACGAAGGAGGTCTTCGTCCCTAATGCATACAAGTTATTTATAAAGGCTGGATATAATCCTAATGAGCCATCAAGGTTGGGCAAACTTATATTGGAAGGTACAACAAGGTAGGCACATGAAGGCCTAGGATACACACAACCACCTCTACTTTGTAGCTCTATACGAAGGGAAGTTAGTAACTATATTACTGTAGAAGAGGAGTCTACCACATCCAGCAAAAGGCCTTCTGTTTTTAACCGACTTGGAGAATCAACCACAAGAACTTCTATTTTTGAGAGGTTGGGTCCTTTAAATAAGAAGAGAAATAACAAGCGTCGGAGAAGTCATCAACTTATGATAGTGCACTCCTCGCCTAAGATCCAGAAGGATTTCCAAAGTTTGATTCCTTTTAGAATAAGGCGGTAGATGAAATTGGTGGTTTTATGCAACAAGGTGTTAAAAGAGAAGGCTCATACTATGGTTTATACCAAGGAATGTGAGGAAGATGAAGAAAGTATTGGCTCCTCATATTATGACCCAAAATGAGAAAGATATCTCGTCTCAAATGAAGGTTGATAAAGATACAGAAAATGCTTTCATGTGTTATCATATATCCATTAATGATGATGATACTCAAGAGGAGAAAAATGCTGAAGATGCTCAATCTCAACTTGAAGAAGGAGTAAAGGCCACAATAGATCCCCTGAAAGAAGTTAATCTTGGAACCGATGAAGACCTAAGACCAACTTACCTGAGTGCTTTTCTGGAGATGGAGAAAAAAATTGCTTATATGGATATACTCAAAGAATATATGGATGTTTTTCCTTGGAGTATAAGGAAATTCCTATCTTAGATCCGAAAGTTGTGGTCCATCAGTTGGTGGTCAAAAATGGTGCTCATCCTATTAAGAAATCTCAGAAACGCTTTAGGCCAGAGTTGGTTCCACTGATCGAAAATGAAGGTAATAAACTCATTAAAGTTGGCTTTATCCGCAAAGTCAAATATCCCATGTGGATTTTAAGTATTGTTCCAGTATGGAAGAAGAATGACTAAATTCGAGTTTGTGTCGACTTTTGGGATCTTAACAACGCCTGCCCTAAGGATGAATTTCCAATCCCATACCAGAGTTGATGAATGATGCCATCACTGGTTATGAGGTAATGTCTTTCATGGATGGTTCGTCTGGCTATAACCAAATCCGCATGGCGCCAAAGGATGAAGAGCTCACTATATTTTCGTACACACAAAGGTATTTATTGCTACAAGGTGATGCTTTTTGGTTTAAAGAATGTTGGCGCCACTTATCAAAGGGATATACAAAACATTTTTGACAACCTACTCCATAAAAATATTAAATGTTACGTGGATGATCTAGTGGTGAAGTCAAGAAAGAGAGACGACTACTTAAAAGACCTAAGAATGGTATTCGAGTTACTTTGAAGATATCAACTTAGGGTAAATCCATTGAAGTATGCCTTTAGAGTTACTTCTAGCAAGTTTATTGGTTTCATTGTGTGACACCGAGGAATTAAAATTGATCAAGCCAAGGTTGATGCAATTTTGAAGATGCCCGAGCCTCAAAATATTCATGAATTAAAAAGCCTTCAAGGAAGGTTAGCATATTTAAGGAGGTTCATCTCAAACTTGGCTAGAAAATGTCAACCATTTAGTTTTCTCATGAAGAAGGATACTCCCTTCGAATGGGACCAAGCTTGTAGTAACGCCTTTAAGAGTATCAAATCATATTTAATAAAGCCACCAGTTCTTGCGGCACCCATACCAGGAAAACCATTGATACTCTACATCGCGGCACAAGAGAGGTAAGTTGGAGCACTACTAGCTCAAGAAAATAGTGAAGGCAAAGAAAACTCACTTTACTATCTGAGCAGAATGATGACACCAAATGAGCTGAAGTATTCTTCGATTGAAAAGTTATGTTTGGCTTTCTCTATCCAAAGTATGAAACACTACTTTCAGGATCATGTTGTCCTTTTTGTGTCTAGGAAAAATCCCATCAAGTTTGTGACGTCCAAACCAGTCCTCAGTGACTGACTTGCAAGATGGTACCTTCAATTTCAACAGTTTGAGATTGTGTATGTTCCCAAAAAAGCTATAATAGGACAAGCATTGGCTGACTTCTTGGCAGATCACCCAATACCTGATGACTAAAAGCTGAGTTATGAACTTCCTGATGAATATGCAATGGTTATTGAAGTTAGATCCCCATGGAAGATGTACTTTGATGGTGCTGCACATTGAGATGGAGCTGGTGTTGGCATAGTGTTTGTCACTCCACAAGAAGAAGTCATCCCCTACTCTTTTACCTTGACAAATTGCTTCTCCAATAATGTTGCTAAATATCAATCTCTCATATTCAGGCTAGAGATAGTTGTCGACATAAAGCAACTGGAATTACAAGTTTTTGGTGACTCCCAATTAGTGATAAAGCAGTTGTTGGGAAGCTATGAAGTCAGGAAACCTGAGTTAAGACCATACTATGAATATGCACAAAAGTTGATGGGATGGCTTGGAGAAGTAACCCTCCAGCATATGCTAAGGAAAGAAATAAGCAATCTGATGCCCTAGCTACTTTGGCCTCAACCCTGACTCTTCCAAATCAGATGCAAGTCACTATCTTCCAAGAATGGGTAGTACCGCCATTAACCAAGGATGAAGAAAGTAAAGTTGAATACCTTGTTGCTGTGTTCGAAGATCTAAATAAAGATTGACAACAGCCTATAATTAACTACTTGTGTTAGAGGATACTTCCAGAAGATCCCAGGAGAAGGACTGATATTCGTCATCGTGTACCTCGCTTTCTTTACTATAAATACACACTGTACCGAAGATCATTTGAAGAAGTACTCTTACGATGTTTGGGAGAGGAAGAAACAATTTAAGCTTTGCAAGAAGCGCACTCGGGAGTTTGTGGATCACATCAGTCTGGACCAAAGCTTCATTTTCACATTAAAAGGATGGGATATTATTGGACAACGATGGTGAAAGATTGCTTGAACTATGATAGAAGATGCAAAGCTTGCCAATTCCATGCAAATTTCATACATCAACCTCCAGAGGTACTATACCTAACTGTAGCATCTTGGCCATTCAATGCTTGGGGAATGGATGTTGTTGGTCCACTACCAAAATCTTCTGGTGGACACTTATACATCTTGGCCACGATAGATTACTTCTTAAAATGGGTTGAAGCTGTTGCTGTCAAGGAAGTAAAGAAAGAAAATGTCATAAACTTCATCCGAGTAAATATCATCTACCACTTTGGAATTCCTCAGTACATAATAACTGACAATGGAAAGCCATTTAATATCAAACTAATGAACAAAATCTATGATCTCTTTGGTTTCAAAAAATGTAAGTCTTATATGTACCACGCTGCCATCAATGGTCTAGCCGAAGCATTCAATAAGACTTTATGCAACTTGCTGAAAAAAGTCATCTCCAAATCCAAACGAGACTGGCATGAGCAAATCAAAGAAGCTTTATGGGCGTATAGGATAACTTACTGTACACCGACGCAAGAAACCCCATACTCTCTTGCTTTTGGAGTTGAACCAGTCCTGCCACTTGAGTGTTAAATACCTTCTTTGAGACAGGTTATTCAAGAAGGGCTCACCGATAAAGAAAATGCTAAGTTGTGTCTTGTGGAGTTAGAAGCTCTTGACGAAAAGAGGATGGAGGCTCAACAAAATCTTGAATGTTATCAATTCCGGCTATCTCATTCTTTCAACAAAAAGGTTTGGTTGAGATGCTTCCAAGTTAGAGATCAAGTCCTTGCAGTAAGAAGGCCCATTATTAATTCTCATAAGTCTGGGGGCAAATTCACCCCAAAGTAGGATGGACCATATGTCATACGAGAATCATATTAAAATGGTGCTTACAAGCTTGTTGATACAGATGGCATGAGGATTGGTCCCATCAATGTCAAGTTCTTGAAGAAATACTATCCTTGAAAGAAGATGACACTCCTTAAGGAATGGGTATAAACTACATGTCTACTCCTGGCCCACAAGAGTATAAACTGTGAATGACTCAAAAAATAATGTCCACTAGGTTGAAAACCTCGAAAGAGGCGGTCTAGGCAAAAGTTAGGAAGCAAAAAAAAAAAATCACCCCAGAACTACGTTGTGACTTGATCTTCTTCATTGAGGTATATAGGTGCTTGAAATTTTATTCTAAGTTCAGTTGAATGAGTGTTAAAAAAATACATATTCCCCCCATATAAAAAATTCAATCTTCAAAAGACTTTTAACATCATCAATCTTTAGACTTACACCAAGTATTGGTGACTCAATAAGGGATGATCTCTATGAAGTATAAGCTTCTTGGACATAAGTTGAAGTCTTCAAATTCACTAAGTCTTTATGTTGGAGCTTTCAAGTTACCATATTGGAGCCTGCAAGTTCACGAAGTCTAATAGTTGAAGCCTTCAAATGACCTATGCATATAAGTTGAAGTCTTCAAATTCACTAAGTCTTCATGTTGGAGCTTTCAAGTTACCATATTAGAGCCTGCAAGTTCACGAATTCTGATAGTTGAAGTCTTCAAATGACCTACGCATATAAGATGAAATCTAAAAATTCACTAAGTCTTTATGTTGGAGATTTCAACTACACCATATTAAAACCTGCAAGTTCATAAAGTCTACAAGTTGAAGTCTTCAGATGCTCTTCGACTATAAGTTGAAGTCTCAAGTCTGCCATATTGAAGTTTTCAAAGTTTGAAAGTTGGAGTCATCAGGTGCTTTGATCTATAAGTTGAAATCTTTAAATCCTTCTAACCTTCTTGAGTTTACCTTTTAATATTCATGAAATTACCTTTTTTTCTTATGACGGGAACGAGTAGTCATCCTGATGCGCCATAAGATTACCCTGAAATTACCCTTTTCTTATGGCGGGGATGAGTGGTCATCCTGTTACATTGTATAATTATCATAAAGTTATCTTTTACCCTTTCTTATGGAAGGGACGAGTGGTCATCCTGTTGCGCCGCAAGATTACCATAAAGTTACCATTTACATGTTCTTATGGCGCGGATGAGTAGTCATCCCGATGCGCCATAAGATTACCCTGAAATTACCCTTTCCTTATGGCGGAGACGAATGGCCATCTCTTCATTCCATAAGACTACCATGAAGTTACCTTTTACCTTTACCATAAGACTACCATGAATTTACCTTTTACCTTTACCATAAGACTACCATGAAGTTACCTTTTACCTTTGCCATAAGACTACCATGAAGTTACCTTTTACTTTTACCATAAGACTACCATGAAGTTACCCTTTACCTTTTCCATAAGATTACCAAGAAGTTACCTTTCTTATGGAAGGGATGAGTATCCATCCCTATGTGGTGTAAGATTACCATAAAGTTACCTTTTCTTATAGCGGAGACGAATAGCCGTCCCTATGCACTGTAAGATTACCTTCTAGGATTACCTTACTTATGGTAGGAAAGGATATCTATCTCTTTTCATCGTAATACTATATCCTTTACCTAAAATACGTTATCTTGAACAAAATCTTATAGTTCACCTAAAAAAAGAAGAAGAAAGAAAAAGGGGAACGAAAAAAGAAGAAGAAGAAATGCTTACCTAAATATGACGAGTATCTCGATCGGCAAAGATGGATCAAATTACACCCTTGAGTTTGCTCGCCTAAATATTTGAGTAATATTTCCAACAAAAAAAGGACACTCACAATTTCAACACTTTCACACCTAGATATGATTTGTCTTGTGAAGGCACGCAAACCTGAAATTGAATACATATCAGTAGGCAGAGGCAAATTTAAAATATTATCTAGGATAATTATGAAGTTTTTTAAATCATGAATTTTGGATATGTTATATATTTCGAGTCTACTTTCGAAAAATTCAAGCGGTTCATGATTTCATCGCTCCTACTTTGAGATATGAAAGTTTTAGTGAAGACGCGCAGATCTAAAATTTTCAGCATGGCAAAATTTAAAGTCAACTTCAAAATTTTTTGTAAAATAATGCTGATAGTATTAAATCATGAATTTTTGATATTTTATATATATTTGAGTATAGTTTAATTAAAATCAAGCGTCTTATGATTTCATCATTTCTACATTGAGATATGAAGATTTTAATAGAGGTGGGCAGATCTGAAATTTCCAGTATGATAAAATTCAAGGCTAACTTCAAAAAATTATCAAGAATTATATTGAAGTAGTTTAATTTTGAATTTTGGATATGTTGTAGATATTGAAGTATAGTTTTTGGAACATCAAATGGATTATGATTTCAATATTACTACAAGGAGATATGAATTTTCTACCACTAACATACTGTGCTAAAACAAGTAATGAAAATAAGAGAAAAGTGGGAGCAAAGGAAATTACCTCAATATTATTGATGACTTGGAAACTCCAAAATTGATATTGAAAAAGTGGAAAAACTACCTCCTTTTATAGAGTTGTAGGATGGATGTTTCCTTCTCCAATATAAATTCAGATTGGAATAATTTCCATCTCCAAATGCAAATTGGAGATTGTTTCCTTCTCCAATATAAATTCAGATTGAAATAATTTCTATCTCTAAATCCAAATTGGAGATTGTTTCCTTCTCCAATATAAATTCACATTGGAATAGCTTCCATCTCCAAATTCAAATTGGAGATTATTTCCTTCTCCAATATAAATTCAGATTGGAATAGCTTCCATCTCCAAATCAAATTGGAGATTATTTCCTTTTCCCATACAAATTCAAATTGGAGGTTCTTTGCTTTTCCAATTTAAGTTCAAATCAGAAGAGTTTTATTCCTTATTAAGTAAGGCGATGAAAAAGTCTTCCAAAATCTGTTTGAAATTGGATATCATGCCTCACCAATTGGTCTTAAGTGTAGAGATTCATGGAAAAAAATGAGAGAGTTTTGAGAGACAATATCAATGTGGTTCGGCTTTAAATTTTTGAATAAGGTATTCATATGTATGAGGATCGTTGAAGCACGAAGAAAACATACTCAAATAATCATACTTCTAGGTTAGTCTCCAAAATATTAAATGTCTCGACAAGTCTTGAAGTACGGGGCATTTGTGGGCGATCCAAATTTATTAAATTAAATCCGTACAAAATTCGAATTATATTAAATTTAAAATATATTAGTCCCAAATAAATATTGCGGATTAATATAATTGGATTAATTATTTAAGTCCAAACATATATGGGTTTAATTAAAGTCCAATTTTTTATTGGGCTAGCCCATTGATTTGGGCTACAAATGATGAGCCCACTTTACTAAGCCCAAGATATTGTCATATTCTAGAGGCCCAAATAAGCACCACGTGTCAAATGATGTGGCATGCCAAGTCAAGTGAAGGAGCCAATAGGACCATGCCATGTGTCAAAATGATGCAGTAAATTAAAAGTCCATAAGAAATGCGATGTCATTTAAATCTGATTGGTCCAAGGAAGTTCATGTTTATCATGACTCTATACTTCCTATAACTATAAACAGGGGCCTCATAATTCAGAATTAGGACCAACAAGTTTAATAAGAAGCAAGGGAGAGCTCCTGGATCAAAGTAGCAGATTTCTCTACAAATTCAAGAAAAAGCTCAAGATTTCAAAATCAAGAGTTCAAGGTTCAAGAACAAGCTCAAGATTTCAAGATCAAAAGTTCAAGGTTCAAGAACAAGTTCAAGATTCAAGAACAAGTTCAAGCTTCAAGATCAAGACTACATGATTCAAGAACAAGCTCAAAGGCCCTTGAATTCAAGTACAAGTCGAGATCAAGTTCATCAAGTCTCAAATCAAGTTCAAGTTTAAGATCAAGACCGCAAGATTAAAGAACAAACTACCAAGCCCTTGGATTCAACCACAAGTCAAGATCAAATCCGTTAAGTTTAAGTTAAAGTTCAAGATCAAGCTCGAAGCCCTTAAATTTATAGTTGAAAAGGAGAATCAGAGGAATCATAGAGATGGTAACACTTACTTATTGTAATCAATAAATCAATTGTTGCAGTATTTTTCTAAAAAAAAATCAAGTTCAAGTTAAAGATCAAGACCTCAAGATTCAAGAACAACTACCAAGCCCTTGGATTCAAGAACAAGTCAAGATCAAATCCATCAAGTTAAAGTTAAAGCTCAAGATCAAGCTCGAAGCCCTTGAATTTATAGTTGAAAAGACAAATTAGAGGAATCATAGAGATTGTAACACTCACTTATTGAAATCAATAAATCGATTGTTATTGTATTTTTCTTGTCCCAATTATTATTTTCAGTCTCGAGAATTTTATTGTCCAACACAGGTCTTTAGAATAGGTCAACCTGAACCTTCTCCAAACTATCATTCAAATTGGAAAAATCAGTACGTGAGGAAATGGTAATCAAAGTAGAAAAGATAATACTCAAAAGTTTGTAGAGCCACGGTAGATCCCCTTAGTAGAGAACAATTATTTTCCATCACATGTGAATCAGCAAACCCCAAGATGTATCTAGATGTGCATTTTAAAAGTTGGACTGTTTAATTGTTAGTTATGACTGAGTTAAGGTGTTTATCTCTATATATTGTCGTTTATTTTTCATGCATAATAGTCAATTTTATGAGATAAATATTTTTATTATATCTAAATTATATTTGTTCGAGTATGTGTTTATCTTTAAATTAAAATATTGTATATTTCATGAAAGTAGCATCAAATTTAGATTTCTAATCTCAACTTATGAATTGTTACTTTTTTTTTATATGTTTTGATTCTTATTTCACAGTGCATAGAAAGTCAATAATATATGTACGTTTAAAATTTATCATTTGTAATACAAAATTTATATCAAGTATTTATTTTGAATAAACGTGCAACACCTGTTTCCATACTTTGGACCTGTGAAGGCATGATTCTTTAGTTTGAGTACCTCGAGATTTGGTAATCTACATAGAGAGATCATGCTCTCCCATGGAAAGTAAGTGAAGCTCAAAGTCAATTTCTTAAGATTCTTTGAAAGTGCATCCAGATGAGTAGCTAATCTTGGTACTTGTATGGGTGGTTTCAATCCAACAATATTTAATGTCTCGAGTTGAGATAGGAGACTAAGACATCTAACGCAATCTGAACACAAGGCTGAAACTGACTCACTACAATAAGACTACAGATTCTCAGATGTGTAGAGAAAATCACTCCAGGGAATCTGGATTGGATAAGTATACTCAACTATTTCACATATTCCCAACTTCTTCAAATTAGGAGTGCTTGAGAAAACATACTTTGTACAATCTGCCAGGGTTGTATTGATAAGTGCTTGTAGGTTATCAAAATCAAAGAATTGTTATGTTCTTCTTTGGTTGGTCTTGGCAAACAGATGTTTGGTTTAACATGGAGATGTCTGAGGTTTTGCATCTTTCATAGATCCCTAGGAAAAGTGGAGTCTCTTGAATACACATGAATGATTTAAGTCTGAAAACTCTAAAATTGAGATACTGGTGGAAAAAATTCGCTACCAGTGGTGAATGCAAGGTAACACAAATTAACAAGTTGTATTATCTCATTGGGAAGCTATGAAAAATATTGAAAAATGATATCTATAACTCTGAGCAATTTGGAATCTATGTATGAAAATATTGAACTTTGGGAAATGGAATTCCAAGATTGAACAAGAAACAGAAATAATATGATCAGTTTGTTAGAAAGAGTAACTTGCATAGATGATGCTACAATTGAAACTAACTCGACGCAGAGCTGTTATTTCACTTTCTGATAAAACACTGTGGAAGTGCTTCAAGACATGTGGAAAGTTTTATATTTTAGCTTCTTCTAAGAAAAAAGATCTCATGATATCATCAAGTTTACATGTTTTGAGTTTTCTATTAGACCACTTTTCAGCTAAAGAACAAAAAACTTCACATCTTACAAAATATGCAGACCACAGTAAAGCTAATATAACCCATAACATGAGTTTTCAAGGAGTAGCATATGTAACTTATGCTCGCTGCTCAAGGTTATAGCTACCTCATTGTATATTCAATAGGATTACAATAAATAACAATGGAAGAAAACAACAGTTTAAATAACTAAGGCTTACAAAAGTAAAAGCATATTGGTATCCAGAAATGAACTATACCAAGTAGCAACAATTCCTAGATGATAACGTCTAGATATATGATATATTTTTTCAAAAATAAAATTAATGTCCTTAGACGATGCAGGAAAAATAAAGCAGGCAATGAAAAGACTCAGAAAATAAAAGGCAAGTGAATTCTTAGGAAAATCGTACACTTGGCAGTAAACATTGAAATATCATATCGAGGCATGCCATACTATATCATACTATATCAATTTAACATATTTAACTTTTAGAGGAGATCATCACATACCATTGCAATAGCCTGTCCAAAAATGCTTGATGACAAAATCTGTTCCAATGAAGAGACTAATTGAGAAACCAATAAAAATCAAACCGTAGTTCAACTCCAAGCATTCTAATCCAACCATATCTACCATTTTCACCTGATTTTGGTATAGTACACAATCTGTAAATCCATATCAGAAAAAAGTAAAGTTGCGAATAACATATATACTATCCTTTCCTTTGCCTTTTTGGTCTCAAATAAAGGTTCATACTTCAACTTTCCTATATTTAAGTATATTATCTTCTTCTTTCTTATAAAATACTATATATAGTACTATTTTCACGAACGTACATCATATTTTTTTCTTAATTAAATATTTTTTCATAGACATTTGTGGTCCAAATCTTTATCAAACTCCATGCATAGATTTAGATTTCTGGGTATGGATTAGATGGACAAGAACTTACAGGTTCCAACATCGACCAAAAAAGAGCACAAACTTTAACACCAAATAAAGCAATACATGAATAAATAAATTTAGAGACATTTCAAGAAACAATCAAAGTATCTCAACTGACATGCAAACATCAAGACATTTAAAATTGGCAAGATTAAGTATACCTGACACATTATATGTAAAGCTATAGTAATTAAGTAATTATCCAGAAGCACTGAAGAACCAACTTTGAAATACTCAAAATCAAGTCAAAAGCTTTCAAAAAAGATGCTTATTTAAACACTACACACCAGTGTAAACTCACAAAAGAGATATAAACAGCTACACAACAAGAAATCAAAATCATTTTTGTCTTAACCGCAGTTAATCGAAACAAATCAAGACGGGTTTGGGCCATATTAACAACGGGTTTGGGCCCATATTATATGTATGAAATATTTGAAATTTAGTAGTATAAATTTTACTCTCCACTTATAACTTATCAAAGTGTTTTAAATATGTACAAAATTTTAAAATAAATTGTTACGATTTATGTTTTAAATTAAGTTATGTATTCTCTATTATTATCAATCATCTCATTTCAAGTGAAATAGAATTTTTAATTTATTATTAAATATATAAATGACTAAATTTTTCTTTAATCAACTATATTTTCTTATCTTGAAAAACTTCATGATTTATTTTAAAATTTTTGTACTTAATAAAACAACAGACGCACAACTAATTTATACGTTTGTTCTTAAAAATGCATGATACACGTACAATTTACGTACACTATTCTATATATATACACGCTTCCTCTATTTCAAGAAGAATGACCTAGTTTGACTTGACACAAAGTTCAAGAAAATAAAAAAGACTTTTGAATCTTGTGATCTTAAATTAAAGATATGTCAAATGTACCAAAATGTCCTTCAATCTTGCGGTCTTAAACATGCCACGTGAAAAGTTAAAATTAAAATGTTGCTAAAAAAGGAAAGGAGTTATTCTTTTTTAAGCAGACTAAAATAAAGAATAGGTCATCCTTTTTGAACGGATGGAGTATATATATATATATATATATATCATTTAGGCTCGGAGGGAAAAGAATGGGATATTACTGACCAAACCTTTTTTCAAATGTTCTTGTGCAGAATTGTTGAACGACTAATTAGGGAAGTAGAGAAAGCTTTAATTAATTAAGATGTTAGTGATAGAAAAAAATCTATCTATATATAAAAACAGAAGCAAAAACAACATGTGTCATCACCACAAAAACAAGAATTATCATTAAAAATTAAAATTAAATTGAAACTTTAAAAGGTATCAAAGCCTAGTTATTTAAAAGATAAAGATGGTATATGTATGAGTTACCTAGTTATTTAAAAGGAAATGAAATGATGGTATGAGTTTGTTAGTTATGGCATGTTTATGGCATGTTGTCAAAGAATGTCAAAGATATTTAATTTGTTAGGTATACAATAGGTATGATAATTAATAGAATATTTAATATGTTAGTCATCCAAAAATGTTATGAGGAAAAATTAATAATGAGATATATACCACCTAATTATGATAAAATAAGATTTCGGTATCCACTAAAATATTTTAAACATTGTAAAGATGAATAACATAACAAAATCCCAAAAATATAAACAACTAAAACAAATAATATCTGAAAAACGGAGAGAATTAAAAATAAGTAAAGAAAGACTACAATATAACATGATTATAGGACTATGTCAAAAATCAATAAATGCACAAAAGGAAAAAATATCATATGTAAAATCACAAATAGATAATCTAGAATACATATATTAACATGATCTATACAATATCAAGTAAATAAAATGAACAAAGAAAAATTTATAATAGATGAAAAACATATGAAAACTATGAAGGATTAAAAATAAGAATAGTATTCTCCAATTTAGGAAGACGATATAAGAAAATAAGTGAACATTTATATTTAATGTTAGAAAAAGAAGAATTAAAATTAGAAGATAAATTAACAGGTATGGTAAGAATAGCAAAAGAAAATGAAGAAATACGAAAAAAATAAATAGATAATATAAAACAACAAACTATAGAAGAAATACGAAAAATAGAAGAAACTAAAAATAGTAGGATTGCTGAATTAGAAAAAGAATTACAAATGCTAAAAGATTTGTATAGAAAAAGATAGAAAAAAAAGAAAAAAAATGATAAAGAACAAAAATTATTAAATGAGATAGATCAATTTAAAGAAAAATTAGAAATAAAAAATAAAAAATCAGAAACCAGTGAATTAAAAATAAATACAATAGATGCTGAAGAAACAGATAATTATGATTCGGGAGATAGTGAAACATATGCAGAAATCTTAATAAATATAGAAAAGTTAGAAATTAATGAAAAACAAAAAGTAATTAATAGAGAAAACTTAGAAATACAAACAAAGAAATAAATACTCTTAATATAGAAGACGATGAAAACATAATACCTAGTACATCAGAAATGAGAAAACCTACATATTATTATAAAGATAAGTTCAAAAAATATAACCTAAAAGATGAATATAACAAATGGACACCCAAAAAAATAATTAATAAAAATTATAACTTTTTAGATTTAGACTATGTAATAGACACAAATAAAACAATACAACTATGGGCAGGATACATATCAAAATAATTATTAGATAATAATATAGATACGACAAATACACCAGAATATATAGAAAGGACATTAATAGGAACAGTAAAATTATGATTTTTAAACCTAGCCGAAGCAAATAAAAAAGTATTAAGATCTGACAAAAAAACAGAAGGAACATCAACAATTACTAAAATATCATCAACAAAAATATTGAAAAAATATGAAGTAGCTATAAGAGATGAATTTAGCAGTATAACAACAGAAGAAGAAGAAGAAGAACAAAATAAAGAAAAAGATACGAATATGAATCTAATGTTAAAATTAGCAATATGTAATATGTGCTATATAGATGTATGTACGTGCGCATTTAAAGAATATTCTTATAAAGGAACATATAATACAGAGGAAAGTAAGGAGATAAGGAAATTATATTTTTGTAAATTACCTGAACCATTTAGTTCAAAAATAATAAAAAGTTGGGATGAAGAAAAAATAGTAGATACCCTAGGAGCAAGAATAAATTTTTTTCAAAAATGGTATAGAAATCTATGTGAAAAATATAGAGAAGAAATAAAAATGAAAAAAACATTAATAAGAAATTTAGCATGTTGCAAAGATAAAATTGCTCCTCAATTTGGATATGAAGAAAGATATTATAAAAGAAAAAGACATAAGAAATATAAGAAATACAAAAAATCAAAATATAAGTATAAGAAGCCAAGAAAAAGATATTATGTAAAAAATTATAAGCATAAAAGACCATATAGGAAAAAGAAATCTATAAAAGAATGTACTTGTTATAATTGTGGAAAACTAGGACATTTAGCTAGAGATTGTAAAATGCCTAAAAACCCCAAAAAGAAACAAATATCAGAAATAAAGATAGAAAATACAGAATACATGCAAATAGATTATATAGATTACGAATTAGAAAGTGAAGCTAGTATATATGAAATTTTGGAGAATGAAACAGATAATGAAATAGATAGTGATTTAGATGAATCAAATGACTGAAGAAGATATAAAAATAAACCAAATGACTGAAGAAGATATAAAAATAATAACAAAGGAAGAATATTTAAATGAAGAAGAACAGATCAAAAGATAATATTTGATAACAATATATTTGACGAAATAAAAGGAAAAGAATTAGATTTAAGTGTAGAAAAAATATTTAAAATACCAACAATAAAAAACATATTTAGTAGACGAAAAGAAGAATACTACGTAGTAAGCCAAAAAGAACATGTAATAGACTGTAGCTATGCAAAAGGAAGAGCTAGTATACCACTAGTAACAAAAAGAATAATTAATAAAGAAATAAATGATATAAAAAGTAAAGACCCAATAAAATTTGTACACCTTGGAGGAACAGAGATATTGATAAAAGCATGTTTTAGAGAAGGAATAGATACACCAATAGAATTATATTAGCAAATGATAGAATTATAAAACCTATAGAAAAACGTATAATAACTGCCATAAGAGAAAATTTAATATACCAAAATTTAAATTTATAATAAGTGTAAATTATTCTGTAGCAATAACAGATAAAAATATAGATAAATGATTAGTATTATATTAAAAAATATCAGGAGTAGAACTAACCCCAGGAAGTAAAATATTTACAGCAAGATGTAAAAATCTATATGAATTAACCACAAAACATAAAATAATGGGAAAAAATAAAATTAATAAAATATAGTTACAATTTGTAAAAACAATTGGTAATAATGATTATAGTTACAAAGACATAGATATAGAAGAAGATTTGGAAATAGTAAATAATAGAATAAGCACAACAAAAATAACAACTTATGAGAAAACAGAATCATCAAGCTCATCAAAAAGAACAAATTATGAAACAACTTCAACAGTTAATTTAACTCATATTACATAATAGGAACAATGAATGAAAAAGAATATTTAAAACTCGTAAACACAGGACAAGAAGAGAAATGTAGAAGAGATGCTCAAAAATCAATCACACTGCTGAGACTGAGCACATGAACCTACATTATGAGACAATGTAGCATATTGACATATATGTGGATCAGTACTTTGATGATGTACTGAGTACATGGGGGTGCATGCAATAAGTAAATAATATCATCATAATTTATAAAATCATGCATAATAAATGTAAATGACTCACTTAGGCTTGAATAATCTAAAATCTAGAAGTAAAGCATGAATAATAAAATTTGTAATCTAAATCTTGTGAGTCATCACACTTAGTTTTGAAATTTATAGTTCTGTTCCATTTCTCAAATCACGTAGGCTAAGTGAAGTCTGAAAACTTAATCTATATATCTTAATGCTTCAAATCAATAAATTGTTTAAGAATGGGGGACATCTTTTGGGATGTTCTTCTAACCGACAATACACCATGTGAGCATCCATGAAATTCCACGACTGGCCCCCGTTAGGTAGGGCAGTTCTACCCTTGCCATCGGAATAGAACATTCTAATCTGTGTGATCACAATCTGATTCATCCACATAGAAGTGGGAATAATCTGATAATCTGTACCTACGGTGTCACGTAGTTTTTGGGGTATGAAACTGTAGTAACTTACCCATCTCGGTGCTAAATACTACTCCCAAGCTTATGCTCAAAATCTTAAGAAATTGACTTTAAAATTTACACAAAGTTTCGCAGAATGCCAACTATACTTTGATTTTCTTTAAATCTCAAGTCTTCTAAAATAAAGTGGATTCTTTATCTAAAATCTAAAAATAATCTAGTCATGGGGTGTTTATAGCACAAATAATCTTAAAACAACAATCTTTAAATAGGGTCTATTGACCCAAGTATCAATCTCATGTTGAAATATCTAAAAATCCAAACTTGATAATGTAAACATTCATAAATTATCTTAAAATCTGAAAATTTCAGCAATATGCATGGAAACATAAACATAATCATGTATTTCAACTTCTAAATCATGGAAAATTTCATTATCTTGCAAGAAATGATAATGGGTATAAACCCTAACTTGAATTTCAAGGAAAATCATATAAATTGCAGTAAATTTGTAAATAAAACAAAGTTTTGGGAACAAGGATGAAAGAATTATCCTTGTTCGAATCCCACAACCTTAATTGATGATAGCTGACGAAAGGCTCGAATCTTGGATTCCTATGGATGCTTTGGAGATGAATTCTTAGTGTTCTTGTATTGAAAATCCTCAATCTTAACTTATCTTGAAGAGTTAATGGAGGAATTCTTGAGTTTCTTGGAGAGGAAGTATGAGCCTTACAATTTTGTTTAAGAGAGAATGATGAATGGAGCATAAAGTGCTCTCAAATATGATAAATCTTCTATTTTTGGATGGATTAGGGGTTGGGAAATTTACCAAAATTCCCCTTTTAAACTTTTATACGGAATTAAAAAACGTACATTTCCCAATCCGGGTGGCCACCGCGACGCGCCACTATCATGGTGGCTCACTGGAAAATAACAACTGGAAACTAGGCAGACTCTGTAATGCGGAGTCATCGCGGTGCCCCTTTGGAATGCCATTTTGGTATTGTGCTGGACCTCTAAAAATTGACAACTAGAAAATTTGCCCTCTCCACGACGTGCTAATATCATGGAGGGACACTTGAAAATGACAATTAAGATTTAACACTGCTCCGCAGCGTGCTAAGGGTCTAAATGATGGTGTTTTACGACTAGAACTTTAAATAGCCATAACTTCTTACTCGATTATCGGATTTAGGCTAATCTTATATCATTGGAAAGCTAATTCAATTTACTACATCATGGAAAGTCAAAATATAAAGAATTCCACATGAAATAAACACACTCATTCTATAAGCTAATGCTTGACATTTTTGGGATGAGTTTAAGCTAGGAAAAATCGCGGGGTATTATACTATCCATACAACCTGCAAGTCCAGAAGCTGGTTAGAAGCCTCACGAAAGTATGGGTAACTAAGGTTGATATTCTGGAAGATAGAGACCTTTACAATAAAGCATATGATGAGTTATGAGGTCATCTCATTGCATATGAATGAAATTACATCGTTAGGTACAACAAGGAAGAAAAGAAGAAACCAGTAGCCTTTAATGTTGTACCAACTGAAGACTAGGACAAATAAATACCTTATTAAAAAGATCCTTAAGTTGCTCCTTTAGTTTCCTCAATTCAGAAGGAGCCATTCTATAAGGATAAATAGATATTAGATGAGTTTTCAGTACCAAATCAATACCAAACACTATTTCCCTATCCGGAGGAACACCGGGAATATTATTTAGAAAGACCTCAGGAAACTCATTTACCACTGGGACTAACTATAAAGAAGGACTTTCCAAGTTAGAATCTTTAACTCATACCAAATGATAAAGACAACATTTAGAGATTAACCTTTGAGCTCTAAGATAAGAAATACCCCCTCCCTCCAAGAACTAGGGAGCCACCTTCCCACTTTATGACCAGTTAACCAGGGAACCTAAAGACAACCTTATGGGTTCGACAATCCAAGGACGCATTACAAGAGTGTAACCAATCCATCCCCAGAATAACATCAAAATCCACCATATCAAGTTCAATCAAATCCACCAAAGTCTGCCTACCACCAACAGATACCACACCCCCTATAGACTCTGTTAGTAATAATCGAGTCACCTACCGGGGTAGAAACATAAAAAAAATCTAAAACAACCTCGAGATCTGTAATACCCCAGGAAATTTTTTGTTGAAATTTTGTGCATAAACATATTGAGTTCTATCTTCTAGAATGAATTATAAATTTTTCATGCGAAATGTCTTAGATTATGACCCACCATTGCGTAGAGTATCAAATAAAATTTCCAACGATATGTGGATCATCCAAAATGGACACCCGAGTGACGAGTTATGAACATTCTGATCGAACAGTGAATAGTAATGAACAGTAAAACGTGCAGGAAAAAGTACTGAGGCCTGGCGTATTTTTCTCCAACTTTAAATGATCATAATTCTATGTACATAATGATCTAAGTGAACTACTATATATCAACGGAAAGCTCTATGAGTCCTCTTTCCAATGAAATTAGTTTCATCCAATTTGTCTGTCGGAGCAAAAAGTTATGGTCGATCTACTTCAGCCTATCAAAACTAATTTTTTGGATCAACTTCAAATAATCATAACTCCTCGTATACAATGATCTGGGTGAGATACTATATATCAACGGAAATATATGAGAGTCCTCTTTCTAATGAAATTAGTTTCACCTAATTTGAGTATCAGAGTAAAATGTTATGGTTGATCTACTTTAGACTATCAAAACAGTCCTCCAAAGGACAGATTTGAGAATTTTTTTGATTTTTAGGGGAGTTTTGGTCATTCCCCCTCACCCAAAATCCATACAAACCCTATATTAAAGCCTATTAGAAGTATTATATGTTATATTTTAGAAAAACTCCCTCAAAAAGAAAACCCTAAGCTCTTACATCCAACTTCAAGAACCTCCAAAGTTCACCATTAATTCTGCAAATTTATTCAAGATTCCAAGTTCCTAGCTCAAGAACTCCAAGAACCATTATTCAAAGGCACGATTAACATCTCAAAAATGAGTATCGATCTAAAGTTCATCATTCAAGGTATGTGGGGTTTTTCAACAAAGAACTCTCTTTCGTTCTTGTGCCCAAAAGTAATTTTCTTTACAAATGCTTGATTTTTATTTGATTTTTATGAATTTGAAGCATGAATCGATATCTTATGATGATTATTATGAAATATTGATGTTTATGATTTTGAAAGATGAATTTACATGTGTGGTGATATAAAACATGAATCTTGAACAATATGTATCATGATTTTGATATTTGGGTCATGAATCTCCATTGGAAATTGTATTTTTTTTGAGAAAGTGTGTGTTATAAGCACGTCGATGTTGAATATTTGAGATATTTTTAATGATTTGAACTTTTGGTCTTAATGGAGTTGTTTTGAACTCGAGTGTGAAAGAAATCCACAACGTGGTTGATTTTGATAGATGGGAAGCATGATGGCTCCCGATGTATATTTATATATTACTGAAATTATTTTGTTATGGATTGTCTTTGAAATAATCTGAGCTAAGTCTGGGAGAAATCTTTAGCACCGAGTGGGAGGTATAAAGCGACCTTACTTCCCTAGAACTACGTGCCCCCGTAGGAGTGAGCCTGAGGCTGATTTATATAGTGATCACTAGTTTACGTGGATTTGATATCGATAGTCCTACTCTGATGAAAAGGATAGGATGGCTCTCCCCAATGTGGGTTGTACGTTGGACTTCATGTAGCTCACATGGTTTATGTCGGTTATAGGATCTCCCAGTGTGTGTGTGTTTCCTTGTGTCTATGGTGAATGGTGAAGTGATTTGAAAGTGGAATTGTGAAAGTTATTCTTTTGAAAGATTTAAATGATATTTACATTATGAGAATTGATATTCTTGATGAACTGAAAGTGATTGACAAATTATATGATGACTCACATATGTTATTGTACTTATTTCATCCTCTCATGATTATGATGATTTTCTTTGGGCTCTGTGAGTCTTTCATACATCCTGCATATTTCTTATAAATATTTATGATGATGATGTTTATACAACTGCATACACCCCCATATACTTGATTCTTTTCCATGATACTGACCCACATCTTTGGATGTGGGCTACATTTTCTCGGAATATAGGTTCAGGTGCTCAGTTTTAGGTTTGACAGTGATTCTTTGGGCATGCTATTCTACATCCTCTGTTGTGGTGAGTCCGCATGTTCTGAGGACGTGATGTCTGATGTTGGTTCCACGGAATTATTTAAATTTGATAACTGAGTATGAGTCAGTTGGGGCATATATTAATAACTCGCTGGTTGTATTGATTTTCTTAGAGGCTTGTCAAACTAGTATAGATGTTGGGAGTTGACTAATAAGTCATATTTTGTTATCTTTTTGAAATTCTTTTATTCTTGGATGATGATTACTCTATTGATATTTGAGGGTTATTTTAGAAACCCCATTGATTTGTGTTGAACTGAATAAAAATAGCTCAAAGGGTTAGCTTGGGGCTACTCATAGCCTCAAGCACCGTGTGATGCTCCGTGACCCATTTTTTGGGGCGTTACAAACTTGGTATCAAAGCCTAAGGTTTTAAGGTGTCCTAGGGAGTCTGACAAGCCATGTTAAGTGGAGTCTTGATCATCGGTGTGTAGCGCGCCACATCTATAAGCAAGAGGCTACAAAATGTTTTAGGAAAAAGTATGATTCTTTCTTTTAGAAGTCTATCGTGCTTAAAGTGTCTCTCTCTGCTATTGATTCGTACTTTTCTCTTTCAGAAATATGCCTCCACGTTGAGCGATAAGAAATAATGATGTTCAGCAACCTCAACCCGCTGACCCATTGAATGAAAATGTGTCTCATGCTGAATTTTGGGCAGCCTTTCAGGCGCTAGCCTAAGCTGTTACTGCAAATATTCAGGCCAACCCAGCCCTGGCTCCGCAGTAGTAGGGAGGTAATTCAGCTGCTGCCAGGATCCGTGACTTCATGTGGATGAATCTGCTGGAATTCTATGGGTCCAAGTCTGATGACGATCCATGGTTGTTTTTAGAGGAGGTGCCGAAGATTACTCAGGTGATGCATGTATCTGAGGAACATAGTGTGGAATTGGTTGTGTATAGGTTGAAAGACCTTGCTTATGACTGGCTTGTTTCTTGGAGAAAAGGTAAAGGTAAGGGAGCTATCCTTACAACTTAGCAAGAGTTCCAGGATGCATTCCTGGATAAGTTTTTCCCTTTGGAGATGAGGGAGGCAAAGGTGGAAGAGTTTATGAACCTGTGACAGGGCACTATGACTGTTAGGGAATATTGTCTAAAGTTCAATCAGTTGGCAAGTATGCTCCTGACTTAGTGGCTGATAATCGGGCTAGTATGAGTAAGTTTGTGACTGGAGTGTCTAGTTATGTGGTTAAGGAGTGTAGGTCTACTATGCTGAATAGTGAGATGAATCTTTCTAGGCTGATGACTCATGCCCAACAGATTGAGGCAGACAAGATTATGTAGAAAGATAGAATGAGAGGGAATAAGAAAGCTAGGTTCGAGCAGCACGGATAGGGTCAGACTAGATCACAGGGAGGGAGTCGCCCTCAATATCAGGATTGTTCGTCTATGCCAGCACTATCATCTGCTATTGCTCCCATGCCTAGAGGTAGGCAGGAGCAAGGTACCAGGTCGTATGCATCCAGGTCCCAGTATAGTGCTGGCAGTAAGCCAAATCATCTCGTGTCCTAAGTGTGGTAGGGCTCATTCTGGTGAGTGTTGGGGTAAGAAGGGGGGTTGTTTTCGGTATGGTGACATGGGTCACAGATTTAGAGATTGTCCACAGGATGGACAAGGGCGTCGTGACTATCGCCCTCAGACCCAGACTCAGACTGTTAGTACTCCAGTTCCAGCGACTCGCCCAGCCCCAACTTAGGGCGCCTTTTCTAGTAATGCTGGCGGGCAGCGCCATAATAGATTCTATGCTTTACCGTCCCACCAAGAACAGGAGGACTCTCCCGATGTTGTTACTGGTATGCTTCAAATATTTTAGTTTGATGTGTATGCTTTGTTGGATCCTGGATCCAGTTTCTCATATGTTACACCTTTGATTGTTGTGAATTTTGAAATGAGTCCTGAGATTATTCTTGAGCCTATCCTAGTTTCTACCCAGTGGGTGATTCGATTATTGCCCAGAAAGTGTATAAAATATGTCCTGTTACCGTTCTTCATAAAGTCTTATTGTTTGATTTGATTGAGTTAGACATGGTAGATTTTGATGTGATTCTAGGTATGGACTGGTTGTATTATTCTTATGCCTTTATTGATTGTCGGACCCGAATGGTCAAGTTTCAGTTTTCAGATGCATCCGTGTTTGAGTGGTCTGGGAATTCTCTGTCACCCAAGAGTTATTTTATCTCTTACCTCAAAGCTAGAAAGCTTATTTCCAAGGGGTGTGTTTACCATTTGGCTAGAGTCAAAGACACTAAGTCTGAGACTCCAACTCTCTAGTCTGTTAATGTTGTCAATGAGTTTTCTGATGTCTTTCCGAATGATCTCCCAGGGATACCTCCTGATAGAGAGATAGAGTTTAGGATTGATCTTCTTCTCGATACTCAGCCCATTTTTATTCCTCTTTACCGTATGGCCCCTATAGAACTTAAGGAGTTGAAAGAGCAACTCAAAGATCTACTAGATAAGGGTTTCATAAGTCCCAGTGTTTCTCCTTGGGGTGCTCCTGTGTTGTTCGTGAGAAAGAAAGATAGCTCTTTGTGTATGTGCATTGATTACCGCCAACTGAATAAAGTCACCGTAAAAAATAAGTACCCCTTCCAAGAATAGATGATTTTTTTGAGTAATTGCAAGGTGCAAGTTATTTCTCGAAGATAGACCGTCGTTCCGACTATCATCAACTCAAAGTTAGGGAGTGTGACATCTCGAAAACCACTTTCCGAACTCGTTATGGCCATTTTGAGTTTCTTGTTATGTCTTTTGGGTTAACTAATGCCCCAACAGCTTTCATGGATCTCATGAATTGAGTGATCAGATCATATCTGGATATGTTTGTCATAGTGTTCATCAATGATATACTGGTGTACTCCTGTAGTGAGGATGAATATTCTGATCATCTCTGAACTGTCTTGCAAACCCTTAGATATCACAAGTTGTTTGCCAAGTTCAGTAAGTGTGAGTTTTGGGTAAGTTCAGTTGCTTTTCTGGGTCATATCATTTCTTCCGAGGGTATTAGAGTTGATCCCCAAAAGACCAAAGCTGTTAGAAATTGGCCTAGACCTATTTCTCTGACTGATATCCAAGGTTTCTTGGTTTTAGCTGGCTATTACCGCTATTTTATTGAGGGTTTCTCCTCTATAGCATCTCCTATGACTTGTTTGACCCAAAAGAAAGGGAAGTTCTTATGGTCCAAATCTTGCGAGAAGAGTTTTCAGGAGTTGTAGACTCGACTCACTTCAGCCCCTATTTTGACTTTTCCTGATGGTGTTGATGGTTTTGTGGTGTACTGTGATGCTTCGAGAGTTGGGTTGGTTTGCATATTGATGCAGAAGGGTAAAGTGATAGCTTAGGCTTCTAGACAGTTGAAACCCCATGAGAAAAATTACCCCGCCCATGACCTTGAGTTGGCTGCTATTGTGTTTGCTTTGAAAATCTGGAGACACTATTTGTATGGTGTCCATGTTGATGTTTTCACTGATCATAAGATTCTATAGTATGTGTTTACCCAGAGAGAATTGAATCTTAGGCAGAGACGATGGTTAGAATTATTAAAGGACTATGATATGAGTGTGCTGTACCATCTGGGCAAGGCCAATGTTGTGGCGGATGCCCTAAGTAGAGTGTCCATAGGTAGTGTTTCACATATGGTAGAAGGTAAGAAAGAGTTGGCTCATGATGTACATTGTTTGGCTAGATTGGGGGTTAGGTTGTTTGACTCTACTGAAGGTAGTATAGGGGTTCAGAGTAGTTCCGAATGCTCCTTGGTTTCGGAAGTGAAGGGAAAGCAATACTTAGATGCTAGTTTGGTTAGACTGAAGGAGTCAGTCAAGGACCAAAAAGTAGAGGTTTTCTCCCAAGGGGGATATAGTGTTTTGAGATTGCAGGGTAGATTGTGTGTCCCAAATGTTGATGATCTGAGATAGAGGATTATGGCTGAAGTGCATGGGGCATGATATTCTATTCATCCTGGTGCCACCAAGATGTATCGAGACTTGCAAGAAATCTATTAGTGGAGTGGCATGAAGAAAGATATAGCAGCGTTTGTAGCTAAGTGTGCAACATGCCAATAGGTTAAGGTTGAACACCAAAGACCTGGTGGTATGATGCAAGAGTTTAGTATTCCCACCTGGAAGTGGGAAGAGATAAATATGGACTTCGTGATTGGTTTACCTCCTTCCCGATGCCATCATGATTCTATTTTGGTTATGGTTGATAGGTTGACTAAGTCTGCTCATTTCTTTCCTATTCATACTTTATATACTGCTGAGGATTATGCTAGATTGTATATCCGAGAGCTATTTAGACTGCATGGAGTTCCCTTGTCTATCATTTCGGATAGGGTACTCAGTTCACTTTACAATTTTGGAAAGCTTTTCAGAAAGGTCTTGGTACCCAAGTGCTTTTGAGTTTTGCTTTTTATCCGCAGACCGATGGTCAGGCTGAGCGGACCATCCAGACCTTAGAGGATATGTTGAAAGCTTGTGCACTTGACTTTAAGGGAAGTTGGGATGATCACTTACCGTTGATAGAGTTTGCTTACAATAACAGTTTCCACTCTAGTATTGGCATGGCTCCGTTTGAAGCCTTATATAGGAGGAAGTGTAGATCACCCATAGGTTGGTTCTAGGTGGGTGAAACGGCTGTGAGTGGTCCTGATTCAGTATTTTAGGCTATGAAAAAATTTAAGTTGATTAGGGAAAGGTTGAAAACTACACAGAGTCGTCAGAAGTCATATGCGGATGTTAGAAGGAGAGACCTTGAGTTTGAAGTTGGTGACCTAGTGTATCT